>NW_026652285.1:12866530-12951270 GCF_009828535.3 Hylobates moloch | reverse complement strand
GTCTCTGCCTGGCCACCCCGTCTGGGAAGTGAGGAGCGCCTCTGTCCAGCCGCTCCGTCTCGGAGGTCTACCACGGAGGCCAGAAGCAATGTGGGGGCTGAACGTGGTGGCTCACGCCTGTGGTCCCGGCACTCTCGGGGGCGAGGCTGGTTGATCAGTTCGGGCTAGGAGTTCGAGACCAGTCTGGCCAACATGGCGAAACATGAAAAATACAACAGACAAACTAACCAACCAACTCAGTGACAACAAAACAGGTCTACCCTGGAGTCATACTCTAATTTTTTCTATTTTCCTCCCTTTCTGATCCTTTACCCCACTTTCTTTTTCTTCCTCTTCCTTCTCCCTCTTCTTTGTCAAATAGAGGATTGAGTTATTATCACTGATCCATATAAAGTCCCTCTCTCATTTATTTTAACTCCCACCCCCCATATTTCGATTCCCCGACTTCCCATGTGCAACCTTCCTAATATGTTTGATACGCATCTTTTTGTTTGTATGTATTATTAGAAAATGTTTATTGTTTTTGTGTGCAAAAAAAATTAATAAAAAAAACAAACAAACAACAACAACAAAAAACCAACACATAATACCCCTCCACCCCAAAAGAGAAGGAAATTAGAATACCATATAAAGGTATTAATATAATGGTAACCACCAGAACAAAAACACAAATTGTACTGGTGGTGTGTGGTGTGTTAACTGTTAAGCTGGGAACTACTTTCCCAGATCCCACTCACTGTATGTTTCTGGGTTAGAGCTGGTGTAAAGGGTAATTTGTACAAGCTGTCTATCCCTAATTCAAAAATCTGAAACCTACAATACTCTAAAATCCAAACTTGTTGATCAACAACATGACTCTCAAAGGAAATGCTCATTTCAGATTAGGATGATCACGGTGAGTAAAATGCAAATATTCTAGAACCCAAAAATATCTGAAATCCAAAACACTTCTGGTCCCAAGCATTTCAGATATGGGATACTCAACCTGTATAAAATTTGTTTGAAATGTGGAAGTGAAGCAGCAGCTATTATTCTGAAGGTTTTTACAGTAACATACAATGAGACAGATACAGAGGCACCCAGAAAGTTCCAGCTTTTACTCTCTCTCTCTTTCACTCTATGTCCAGCTCTTTCTTTGGACCAGTGGTCACTTTGCTGACCAATACTAGCCCAAACCTACCACCAGATGCTTGGGTGCAAACCTACAGGGCTTTGTAAAACAAACCTTACATGCCAAGAGCTTCCCACAATACCCCCCTCAAGCTCCTCCTTCATAATCTCACTTCAGTGGCTGGACATATTTGACTTCTCAGATTTCCCAAACAGCTCCCAACTTATGTACCCATTGTCATTGATTTGGACGATCTGGTTAGTGGACTCCTCTGATCCTCCAATTCCCCATTCCAGATACTCACCTCACTTAGTCCCCTCAAAACTGTATACAATCTAATTTCTACAGTAAATTCCTTATCATTACACAGTATGAATGCTGGTCTGAATAAATCTTTCTAAATACAAAAATATATGCTGAGGCCAAGGCAGACAATCGAGACCAGCCTGGCCAACACGTTGAAACTCCATCTCTACTAAAATACAAAAAAATTAGTCGACCATAGTGGCACGTGCCTATAATCCCAGCTACTTGGGAGGCTGAGGCATGATAATTGCTTCAACCCAGAGGGCAGAGGCTGCAGTGAGCTAAGCCCCACTGCACTCCAGCCTGGGCAACAGAGCAAGACTCTGTCTCAAAAAATGTGTGTGTGTGTGTGTGTGTGTGTATGTGTGTGTACGTGTATATATGTGTATATATTTATATATGCTGAAAGAGCAAATAACATGAACACAGTGACACTTAAATAAAAGACATGTATAAAATTAAATGTAACGTAAAACCAAAAAATGAATCCAAATCATTAAATGATAGAATAATCTCCAGGATATATCTTAAGTTAAAAAAAAAACGATGGAGAAAATATACACAGTATGTTCCATTCATCTAAGAAGAGGGAGGAGAGAGAAATATATCTTTCTTATATTAAGAAACAAAACAAAACATTAGGAGAATGAAATGCTCAAAAAAATTAGTGGCTGCCTTTAGGAAATGAAAAGAAATAAAGTAGAAGTGACAAGGATAAAATCCATATTCTATATGGAATACATATTGTTTTTGTAGATTTCATTTTAGAACTATGTAACTTACATAAACATAAAACTAAAATTTTAAGAAGTCTAGAAATCAAAAATAAACAAATGAACTGAAATCTGTATCTAATTCTTTAATGGTATAAATGTACCTAATTCTTTAATGGTATAAAGAGAGGAACTAAATAATTCTGTGGTATTTTAATTCTATCACTCCTAGTGCCTCTAAAAACCCAAGACTTTCAGCATGGGAAATAAAAGTAATGGTAAAGAACCTGTAGTCCTGAATTTGAAATAGAAGTATCTATATGAAGCCAAGATATTTTATTTTGTATCTTAAAAAACATATTTCTACTTCTGTCCACTGAAAATGCCTAGAAACAATGACCAATCCCATAGTAATGACTAATGGCCAATCCCGTAGTAATCCTCACTCAGTTGTAATCTTGAACAACCATTTCACAGTAAAAGGAATCTGGACTCCTTTAGAAAATGGCTGCTTCTATGTCTGGAGGAAAAAAAAAACATAATGACCCCAGAACATCTTGTCATACCAGATAACAGCACTGACTAATAAGGGTCAAGTCAAAAATGGTTAGGAATGAATTTTAAAGAGGCCCCCACTGGCCAAAAGTGTAATAATTTGAACATTGTTAAGGATGGCAATTTATTGAAACATATTAAATATCTTTAAATCCATACTACTGTTTCCATGTAGGATAGAATAATTTACTGCAAAACAATAGCTCCCACCACAAACTTAATTTCTAACAAAAGATGAAATATAAAAATCATCTGTTTCAAGAATTCAGAGAGCTACTGAAGGAATAGGGATTAGTAACACTAAGATTCCAAAAAGAGTCAGCTATAATGAGATAAGGGGATCTCCTGCAACTGCTTTTCCCCTGGGGCATTTGCAGATTCTGGTCAGGAAAAGAGATTGAGAAATAAAGCTTTTTTCCCAGGCAATGTACCTCTAACGGAAGAAGAAACCATCAGAGATTCTGGTGTTCACTGAGGGCTAGATTGGCAAAACTGAAGACGTGAGGGAATCTCAAATGCCTCAGTGAGTGGAAGAGGGTAAAAAGGCTAAACCAAAAACTTCTGAAAAGCAAAGCAGAATTTGAAAGCCTTGCAGATTCAAGAGGACAAAAGAGTTCAGAATCTGCTAGTGGAGACCTTAGTAAATACAGTTCTCAGTGATAAGCCCTGGAAGGCTGTGTCTTCTACAAACAGGAGCAAATTACAGCAACTGGAAACCTTAGGAGCTACTAGTAGGTGTGTAACTCAGTACTTACCTTGGAAACTGGCATTATCTGCTAAAACTGAACACACACACACATTCAGCAATTTCACTAGATATATACTCAACAGAAATGTGTATACGTTCACCAAAAGACATGCACAACAATGTTTTATAGCAGCATGTTTTATAATTCCCAACAACTGGAACAATCCAAATGTCAATAGCAGAAATGGTTTTTAAAAACTGGTATAGTCATACCATGAAAAAATATACAGCAAGAGAATGACTTACAATTGTGGGCTTAATTTCACAAATACAATACTGACAGACAGAAGTCAGAACAAGACATACTGTATGACGTTACACAAATTTCAAAACCATGCTAAATTCATCCCATGATTTTAGAAGTCAGGATAGATCCCTGGAAGACAGTGACTGAAAGGAAACACGAGGAGGACTTCTAGATTCACAGTATTGTTTTATTTCTTGATCTGGATACTGATTACACTGGTGTGTTTACTTTGTGAACATTTAACTGAACTGTATATTTACAATTTGTGCCCTTTTCTATACACATAATTTAACAGAAAGTTTGCTAAATATATGCTTAAATCCATGAATGTATAATGATAATAAAAAACAAAAACAAATCGGCCATTTGGTGGATACAGAGAAATCGTGGTAGACACTGAGGTGCTACCCAGTTCCTCCTTCAAAAAAGGACTTACCATAAATGCTGGGAGTGCTGTCAGTCAGCCCCTTCAGGGATTGCCTCACCTACAGGGAACAACCCTGTTCAAGGTCATATCCTTCCCAAGATAACCCACATCCAATGACTAACTGATATGGCAATATGAAGGCCGGGACACCTCAGCCACTGCAATTCTGGGCAACTCAGAAGAGCCATTCTTGCCCCAGGCTCCCATTCTCGCTCCAGGCTCCCCATGGGAATTGGCCAAAGCTGGTGCTGGGCCTGCACTGCATTTGCCCAGTGCTCCTCACTCCCAGATGTTGATTTCAAAGAAAAAAATGATAACAAAAAGCTGATTAACTTCCAATTGAAAACTAAGTTTGAAAGCCAGAGAACCTCTCTGAAAACACAGAGACTTTCCTCTCCCGCAGCAGGAGGGCAGAGAAATCTAAGGACCAGAACCAGCACTTAATTATAGCTCATTTATTATACTTATATATCTCAGAGATATACAGATTAGATGGATGGATGGATGGATGGATGGATGGACAGACAGATTAGATATCTAAATCTATATGTGTTGGGCTTCAAAGGTTGAACTCCCAAAGGCAGCAGGTCTCCTACGTCCAGATCAGGGGCCTGGCTGGGAAAGAACAAAACTCTGACACATAGAATGGAAACATCTGGGTTGGCACTCCCAAAAATCTTGTCTCCCCAGATTCCTGAACCTTCTGCCAACAACCAACGAGCCTGGAAGAGAACCCCACGCCTCAGATAAGACTGAGGCCCCAACCAAAACCTTGATTTCAGCCTTATGAGAACCTGAGCAGAGAACACAGCTAAGCAATGCCTTGACTCCTGACCCACAGAAATTGTAAGATAGTAATTTTGTGTGTTTTAGGCTACTGTTTGTGGTAGTTTGTTACACAGCAATAGAAAACTAGAACAACTACCAAACCTGAATCTGTAATGTAAACCTCTCTCCTGAGCTTCAGATGTGTTATCCAAATGTCCATTTGGTTTCTCCACATGGATAACTTGTAGGCACTTCAAACTCAACATTTCCAAAGCTTAATTCACAATCTTCCTACCATGTTTCTTGTCTTGGTAATTAGTACCACAATCTACCCAGTTTCCCACGTCGGACATCTGAGAATCTTCATGATACTTCCTTTGTTCCCTTTACTTCATCTCCCTTTAGTCAGAGGAATTGTAAAAATATATTTTGGCCTCCACCTTTACTCATTTCTCAACTTGCTCAGAAGCCAGGCAGGGAAGGAAGAAAAGTGGTACTCAGGCCCCCCAGGCTCCTACTAACAGCACCAAATTCTATGAAAAAGAAAAAAAATCAAGATTAAGGAATTCTAAGTAACCAAGAATTTATCAGATAAGGTGGTCAGGGGAAGCTCTCTGAAGATGTGACATTTGAGCAGAGACCTAAATGAAGTAAAAAAAATGGGAAGACCAGCCATGGGATTAGTGGTTCACACCTCTAATCCCAGCACTTTGGGAGGCCGAGGCGGGCGGATCGCATGAGGTCAGGAATTTGAGACCAGCCTGGTCAACATGGGGAAACCTCGTGCAACCCCAAAATACAAAAATTAGCCACGCATGCTGGTACATGCCTGCAGTCCCAGCTACTCAGGAGGCTGAGGTGGGAGAATCGCTTGAATCCGGGAGGTGGAGGTTGCACCAAGCCCAGATCGCGCCACTGCACTCCAGCCTGGGCAACAGAGTGAGACCCTGTCTCAAAATGAATGAACGAATGAATGAGAACAGGAAGACCCATGCAAAGATCTAAAGAAGAGCATTCACAGCAGTAGTTGCAAGTCAAATGGATCTGATTTTGGGTGTGGCATGTTCAACGCCTAGCAAGAGGGCCAATGTGGTTAACCCAAAGGGAACAAAAGAGGAAAATCTAGGGGATGCGGTCACAGATTCAAGAAGCAGGAGTCAGATCATGAAAAGCCTTACAGGCCATTTTAAGAACTTTGAATTTATTTTGAATTTGATGATGTCGCGGATTATATGTTCCAACTGTCAAGTATCTCTCATCCCACATGCTTTCCTGCAATAAGATTTTGCCACTCCCTCATTAGGAAAAGAAATTTATTTTTCTACCTCCTTTCATCTAGCAGCTCCAGTGACTATTCTGACCAATAAAATACGGCTTAAAGGCACACTGTGTAGTTCCAAGCCACAGTCCTTAATTGGTCTGACAGTTTTTATTTCCCTCTTCCTAGAAGCCAGCTGTCATGTAAAAAATGGGCCTATTCTGAGATCAGCATGCTGTAAGAAGCCGAGGCCACATGCAGAGATTCTGAAGAATGGGATGCCATTGTGGAGAGAGAGGCCAAGAAGCACTGAGGAGCCAGATACGTGACTGAAGAAGCCATAATGGAAGGGATTCTCCAGTGTCAGCAACAGAATATGGAACAGAAGAACTGCCCAGCTGAACCTGTCATGAATTCCTGACCCCCAAAATTGTGAACACAATAAAATGGTTGTTTTTAGGCTACAAGGCTTTGGGGTAGCTTATTATACAACAATAGATAACCAAAAGACAGGGGAAGAAGGCACTGAAGGAATTTAAGCAAAGGAATGACATAATCTGATTTATGTTTTAAAAAGAACCCTCTTGTTGCTGTATGTTAGAAAACAGTCTTACTCAAGAGACGATGGTAGCTTAAGTTAAGCTAATATGAATAGAAGAGAAAGTAGTGAGATGTTATAATAGATTTAGAAGGGGGATGCTTATTTAAAATGGTAAGCTGATTCTGAAGTTAATTTGGAAGAATAAACTTGTGAGAATACCAAAGAAATTTTTGAAAAACAAGAACAAGACCAGGCACAGTGGCTCAAGCCTGTAATCCCAGCACTTTGGGAGGCCAAGGCGGGCGGATCACGAGGTCAGGAGATCAAGACCATCCTGACTAATACGGTGAAACCCTGTCTCTACTAAAAATACAACGAAAGTTAGCTGGGCGTGGTGGCGGGCGCCTGTAGTCCCAGCTACTCAGGAGGCTGAGGCGGGAGAATGGCATGAACTCGGGAGGCAGAGCTTGCAGTGAGCCGAGATTGCGCCACTGCACTCCAGCCTGGGCGACAGAGCGAGACTCCGTCTCAAAGAACAAAAAAAAAAGAAAAGAAAAACAAGAACAAGAGACATGACCAAGTACTGAAATATACTGTTAAGCTCTTACAACAATCTGTACAAGTATAAATTAATTGCAATCACAGAAAAGATATTCATATTTACACAGAAATTTAATATAATAAAGGTGGTATTTCAAATCAATGGTAAAGAATGGATTAGTCAATACAATGAGCCCACATCAAAAAGAAATGACTAATTCATACCAAATTTTAAAATATATGGGTGCTGCCAGGTGTGGTGGCTCATGCCTGTAAAACCAGCACTTTGGGGAGGCTGAGCAAGGAGGATCACTTGAGCCCAGGAGTTTCAGACCAGCCTGGGCAACAAAGTGAGACCCTGTTTCTGCAAAAAAAAATTTAAAAATTAGCTGGGGGTGGTGGTATGTACCTGTAGTCCCAGCTACTTGGGAGGCTGAGGTGGGAGGATATCTTGAGCCCGGGAGGTTGAGGCTGCAGTGAGCCATAATTGCGCCACAGCACTCCAACTTGGGTGATAGAACGAGACCCATCTCAAAGAGTGTGTGTGCATATGTGTGTGTCTGTGTGTGTGTGTGTGTGTGATTTAAAAAAAAAAACAAAGCCATAAAACTATTAGGACAAATACTAAAGAATTTAATAATATTGGAGTAATAAAGATTTTCCTAAGCAAGACAAACATACAGCACCTATAATAAAAACAGATATTTGCTTACAAGAAAATGTATAAATTCTATAACAAAAAGACACTGCTAATAAAGAAACAGGAGGTAAAAGAATGTACATACAATTAGCTACCAAAAAGTTTACATAACTAACAGATAAGGTTGTCTTGTCTATTAATAAGAATATTTATTGGAAAAACTTCAAGAAATAAGAGGCAATTCAAAGATAATTGATCGGTAAATACATAAAAATATGACCATCTCATTTATATATATATATATTTTTTGAGACGGAGTCTTGCTCTATCGCCCAGGCTGGAGTACAGTGGCACGATCTCGGTTCACAGCAAGCTCTGCCTCCCGGGTTCACGCCATTGTCCTGCCTCAGCCCCCTGAGTAGCTGGGACTACAGGCGCCCGCCACCACGCCCAGCTAATTTTTTGTATTTTTAGTAGAGACAGGGTTTCACTGTGTTACCCAGGATGGTCTCAATCTCCTGACCTCGTGATCTGCCCACCTTGGCCTCCCAAAGTGCTGGGATTACAGGCGTGAGCCACCACGCCCGGCCTCATTTCCGGCCTCATTAATAATTTTTAAAGGGCAAAATGAAATTAGACATTTGTAACCACATTTTTCACAAAAAAAGTAATATTGAAACACACATAAGAAAATAATTATGCCTAGAATAAGAGGAAAAAACCTTGAGCAAAATTAAAAACATGAGGTCATTGTATTTGAGAGGTAAGAATAAGGTGATTTTTAAAAATTTTTACTTCTATGAGTTTCTCTTCTTTTCAGTTAGATACATTACTTTCACACAATTGAGGAAAAACACTTTTTAAAAACATTTCTTCCTCTATTATAGAAATCTTTGGGTATAATGGAAGAAATGTAAAGCTAAACTGCATGAAGAAATATAATCACCTTTTAATTATGATCTCTATTAACAAACTATCAGCAACTTAAGATATAAGATTTCAACAAACAAGAGGATTTAGCAAAAGAAGGCATAACATTAAGCAATGCACTCTGTGAACAATGGTTAATTTGTTTCTAGTTTCACTTAGAAAATTCTTCAAAAGGTCACAGGCTAAAATTTTTGCCTCTGTGTACATTCTACTCATTTTCTAAAAGGCCCCTTAGACCATAATGCAGGTAGGGTTTACATTAAAATTCACATAAGTTTTCACCTAAATGAGAGAAAAAACAAAGAAAATAACCATGCTAGGGGGAAAGTGCCCAGTACATCAGCTCTAGACACCAGGTAACAAACATAAACCAGGAAGAAGCCCACAAGAAACGGAATTAAGTCCTCCTCCCAACAATCAGGGGAGTGAACTTGGAAGTACATCATCCCCTGCCCCAGTAAAGCTTTCAGATGATATAGCCCCAGCCAACGGCTTGACTGCAACCTCAAGAGACCATGCTCCAGAGGCATCCAGCTAAGGTACTCCTATCTTCCTGACCCATAGAAACTGTGGATAATAAATGTCTGTTTTAAACTGCTAAGTTTTGAAGTAATGTGTTTTGCAGCAATAGATAACTAATACACTATAAGTCTAAGTGCTGAAAAGTTAGAAAGCACCAATTAGTCTCAAGAAAAGAAAAATAAGACTTTATCCCGACAGATCCCTGCTGGCTACAGAAAGGATAACATTTAAATTCTAACTAAAAGGCCATCAATGATGTCCCTGAAGAAACGGCATCAATACCAACACTGTAGTAAGAAAAAAGGAAGAGTATTTCTTTTATTAATACCTAAAATTACACAGATGTCTCTCAACTGAGAGAACAGAGTTTCTGGTAAACATTTCAGATACTTAAGAAAAAAAAAAAAAAACAAGAAACAAGACTAACACCTTCTAGGTGTCAGGCACTGTGCTGGATACTACAGATACAACCACAACGTTAAGCCTGATCTCTGTCCCAACAATACCTTTAAAAAAAAAATTTGTGTATATGAGATTTACAAGCTGATATCTTGGGATATATATAGATAGCAAAATGGTTACTACAGTGAAAACATATCCATCATAGTTACTCTGTGTATGTATGTGTTACGAGCAGCTAAATTACTTAATAAAAATCCTTAATACAATTTTGTTTTATTAACTATAGTCTTCATGTTATACATAAGCTCTCCAGACTTCTTCATTCTATATATCTGCTATTTTATTATCTATATAACCCCATTTCCTTCCTCCTCCTGCCCAAGGTAACCACTGTTTTATTCTGTCTCTGTACATCTGACTTTTTAAAAACATTCCACATATAAGTGAGACTATATAGTATTCTTCTTTTTGTGCGTGGTCTATTTCACTTAGCATAAGGTCCAACCATGTTGTGGCAAATGACAGAATATCCTTCTTTTTAAAGGCTGAATAACATTCCATTGTATAAACACACACATACACACACATTTTCTTTATCAATTTGCCATCAACAGACATTTAGGTTGTTTCCATATCTTGGCTACCTTGTGAATAACACTGCAATGAACATGGGAGTGCAGACACCTTTATGAGGTGATTTCATCTCCTTTAAGTATCCACCCTGAAGGGGGACTTGCCCTAGCTATACTTTTGAAACACAAAAATTTCTATAAAACAAGGATTTTAAGTGATAACTGATTCTAAGGATATATTGTTTTATTATAGAGTTGACACGAAATTTTTGTCTTTATAAAATTACTTGCTAGGGATCTTCTATTTGATCATCCAAGATAACAGTATTGCTATAAACAACTACTAATTAGCACTTACTGAGCACAAGTACCAGGCACTAAACACATTATACACCTCATTGAATCCCACAATTGTCATTATCCCAATTAATCTCTCAGTTTGAGTCTTGGCCACTCTCCTTTTATTCTCCCACCACTTTCCTTATTCATACTTTCAGAGATACCATCCTGAACCCCACAGCAGTAAGCTTCCTTGACCTCTCCTACATGATTCTTATTACTGTAATTACATAACCAGATGATACGTTATTTAATATCCACTGTTGTGCTAGAATGTAAATTCCATGGGAGCAGGGAAGGTATCTTTCTTGTAATCGTTTTATCCTCTATGGTCAGGAGTTTTAAAAGGCAATTAGTACATGCTTGCTAAGAAAAGAAAAATTAACTGGTATGTTATACCGCCTCTTGCTGCCCTCAACAACCACCTTTTTACTGCCTAAGGCAGTATACTTCTAACTGTTGTCCAAGAACAAGTGGTCTCTGCGAGTCTACCAACCAGTCTACAGATAATTTGGTGATCTCAGAGGAAGAGACCCACCAACGATTACCTTCCCCTTGAACTGTAAAATAATATTTCTACAATAATCCTACTTCCTTACTTTGTTATTTCCTTAACGAGTGAAAATCTCTATACCATAAACCAGCAGCCTCTTTCCTTTATCTTGCTTCCAAGTCTGAAAATCAGACATGTATCTTCCCAGGCAACCAACCACGCAATATTTTCTGGAACAAACTAATGTTCAAAGAAAAGACATACATTTAGAAAGCCTCCAACAATAGTTAGTTCTCCATCAACTTACCCTAGCCCATGCACATGAGCTTCCAATTATCTCACATGTAAGAGCAGATCTGCATTTTTTTCCAGCTTGAGGTATAATTGACAAAAATAATTTAAGGTCTACATGATAATTTAATAGATGTATACAATCTGAAATGATTACCACAATCAACTGACACATCCATCATCAGTTACCGTGTGTGTGTGTGCGCGTGTAAAACATTTAAGATCTAAGAGTACGCCAGGCGCAATGACTCATGCTGTAATCCCAGCACTTTGAGAGGCCGAGGCAGGCCGATCACTTGAGGACAGGAGTTTCAGATCGGCCTGGCCAACATGGTGAAACCTCGTCTCTACTAAAAATACAAAATTTAGCCATGCATGGTGGCACATGCCTGTAATCCCAGCTACTTGAGAGGCTGAGGCACAAGAATTTCTTGAACCCGGGAAGTAGAGGTTGCAGTGAGCTGAGATCATGCCACTGCACTCTAGCTTGGGTGACAGAATGAGACTCTGTCTCAAAAAACAAACAAACAAACAAAACTTAGATATTTAAAGTGAAAACAGCTCAGAATCACCAGGTATAAGGAAATCTTATTAGCATGAAAGAAAAAGAACCAAGTACACACAATCTTGAGAAAAAAGATAATGAAGAATGAGAAGAAAACCTCAAAATACAGTAAATTATTAGTATCTTAAAAAATACTTAAAAATTTAAAGAATGCTGCCTGTGATCCCAGCACTTTTGGAGGCGGAGGTGGGCAGATCACGACGTCAGGAGACTGAGACCATCCTGGCTAACACGGTGAAACCCCGTCTCTACTAAAAATACAAAAAAAAAAAAAAATTAGCCTGTAGTCCCAGCTACTCAGAAGGCTGAGGCAGGAGAACAGAATGAACCTGGGAGACGGAGCTTGCAGTGAGCCGAGATTGCACCACTGCACTCCAGCCTGGGCAAAAGAGCGAGACACCGACTCAAAAAATAAAATAAAATAAAATAAAAAAGAATGCTATTTTTAAAACAAAGAGAGCAGGCCAGGTGCAGTGGCTCACACCTATAATCTCAGCACTTTGGGAAGCCCAGGTGGGTGGGTCACCTGAGGTCAGGAGTTCGAGACCAGCCTGGCCAACACAGTAAAACTTTGTCTCTACTAAAAATACAAAAATTAGCCAGGTGTGGTGGTAGGCACCTGTAATCCTAGCTACTCAGGAGGCTGAGGCAGGAGAATCACTTGAACCCGGGAGGTGGAGGTTGCAGAGTGCTGAGATCATGCCATTGCACTCCAGCCTGGGTGACAGAGCCACACTCTGTCTCAAGAAAAAAAAAAGAAAGAAAGAAAACATTAAAGAGTTGGAAGATAAAGTCAAGATATTTTCTACAAAAAAAGAACAAAAGACCATGAAAGAAAAAAACGTAAAAAATTACGTGAGTAATCAATTCCAACATGTGAAAAAAAGAAAAAAATTAATAAATAAGATAGGAAGACATTGCCGAAGAATAATACAAGAAGTTTTCCAGACTTGAAGAGTCTCTAAACTAAGTAAGACCCATTTGGTATCCCAACATGTTATTACTGAACTGCAGAATAGCAAGGACAAAGAAAAAAAAATTCCAAGGATTCTAGAAAAGAAAAAATAAACAGATTGTTGACAATGTAACAGAAACCAGAATGGCATTGGGGTTAGCAATAATCTTAGTGATAAACTAAAAGGCAATGGAGAAATTCTTTCCAAATTCTGAGAAAAAAAAATTATTTTCATATTAGAACTTAACACCTGGACAAATTATCAATTTTCTTTTCAAAAAAGGTAGAATAAAGACATTCTCAAACATTCAAGGTCTCAAAATTTATCTCCTTTGTAGTTCTTTTTTTTTTTTCCAGCAAGCTAGCGGAAGGTGTGCTGTAAATGAATGAGATCCACAAAACAAGGAAATCAACACAGGAGACAAGCAATAGGAATTTCCAAAATGATGCTGAAGGGAGAACCCAGGATGATAGCTGCACACCTGGCATAGCAAGCAGCCAATTCTAAACAACAGCATGGAAGGAAATCCTCAAGGAAAATGGTCACACTGGACAGATTAACAGGTTTGACCCTATGTGAAAAACTGCACTAAGAACGCGTTAATGATGTAAAGAAATAAAAATAGGTACATAAAAACTGAAGCAAATGAAAAAAATGAGATGAAATGAGACTTATTACATTTAGGAGACACAAAAAGTTGTACCAGAAAGTAAACTTAATCACAGTACGCTACTTGGCTCAGCCTCAAACAATATTACATACATCTAATTGTAGTCCCAGAAGAAAACTAATAGAAATACAGAAAAGAAACAATATTTGAGAAGGTAATGGCTTCTTAGAACTGTTAGACAACAACAAATGTCAGTCCCAAGAAGTCCAAAAACTCAAAGCAGAATAAATAGAGATCCATATGCCTACAAACATTTTGGTGAAACTACAGAACAAACAACAAAAAGGAGACCTAAAAAAACAACCGTAGAGAAAATATCACCTATAAAATAAAGGCAATTATGTCACCTGAATTCTCAACGGCTATGATAGCAGACAGATAGTGAAATAGTATCTTTAACATACTGAGGGAAACATAACTGTCCAGAATTCTATATATCCAGCAAAACTATCATTCAATAATAAGGGAGAAATAAAGATACAGTAGTCTCCCCTTATCCACGGGGCATAAGTTCCAAGACCCCCAGTGGATGCCTGAATCCAGGGATAGTACCGAACCCTATATATATATACTATGTTTTTTCCTACACATACATGCCTATAAAAAAGTTTAATTTATAAGACACAGTAAGAGATCGACAATAATAACTAATTTTAAAAAAAGAACAATTATAACAATATGCCAGCATCACTACTCCTCCTCCTTGGGGCCATTACGATATAAAATAACGGTTAATTGAACACAGCACTACAATATCATGACAGTCAATCTGATAAATGAGATGGCTACTAAGTAACTAACAGGCAGGTACCATACACAGCGTGGATACACTGGACAAAGGGATGATTTGCATCCCAAGTAAGACGAAGCAGGACTGTGTGAGATTTCATCACATTACTCAAAACAGCATGCAATTTTAAACTTATGAATTGTTTATTTCTGGAATTTTCCATTTAACATTTTCAGACTGCAGTTGACTGTGGGCAACAAACCATGGAAAGCAAAACTGCTGATAAGTGGTGGTGGGGTGGGGGAGACTACTGTATTTTCTTTCTTTTCTTTTTTCTTTTTTTTTTTGAGACAGTCTTGCTCTTTCACCCAGGCTGGAGTGCAGTGGTGCGATTTCGGCTCACTGCAACCTCCACCTCCCAGGTTCACGCCATTCTCCTGCCTCAACCTACTGAGTAGCTGGGACTACAGACGCCCACAACCACACCCGGCTATTTTTTGTATTTTTAGTAGAGATGGGGTTTCACCGTGTTAGCCAAGATGGTCTCGATCTCCTGACCTTGTGATCCGCCCGCCTCGGCCTCCCAAAGTGCTGGGATTACAGGCGTGAGCCACCGCGCCGGCCCTGTATTTTCAAAGAAAGAAAAGTAAGAGCAATTACTGCAACAGACTCTCATCAAAAGAAATTCTAAAGGATACGCTTCAAGCAGAAGTAAAATGAATCCAGAAGTAAATTCTGAGATTCAAGGGGTAAAAAAATGAAACAGTTAAATAAAAGGCACATAAGAAAATGGCAGAGCTGGGTGTGGTGGTTCACACCTGTAATCACAACACTTTGGGAAGCTGAGGTAGGTGGATCGCTTGAGCTCAGCAGTTCAAGACTAGCCCCTGGGAAACACAGCAAGATGCTGTCCCTACAAAAAAAAAAAAGAAATTTAATTATCTAGACAAGATGGCACATGCCTATAGTTCCAGCTACTTAGGAGGCTGAGCTGGGAGGATCACTTGAGCCCAGGAGACAGAGGTTGCAGTGAGCCATGATCACACCACTGGACTCAAATTAGGGCAATAGAGAAAGACTCCTGTTTCAAAAACGTAATAATAATTCGATTAAATTTTAAAAAGAAAATGGCAGAAAGGAATCCAAAGATATCAGTCATCACAGTGAATGTAAATGAACTAAACTCTCCAGTCAGAAGAAAAAAAACCATCAGACTGGTTTCCCATGAACTGTTTATAAGAGACAAACATAAAACATATAGGCACAGAAATATTGATAGTTAAGAAATGGAAAAAGATCTATCAGGCAAATAGAAACAAGAGAAATCTGGAGTGGACTAAGACAAAAAGGACTAGAGATCAAGAGGCGCACTACATGATGATACAGGACTCAAATCAACTGTAAGATATTGTAAGCCTCTATGCACCTAATAACACACACACAGAACTGAAACATCTGCAAGAAAAAAGCATAAACATACTAATTCAGTGAAAGATTTCCTAACTTACCTTTCTCAGTAGTAAGATCTAGCAGACAAAAAAGAATCAGAATTTAAAAGAGTTGAACTGCTTAATAAGCTTGATCAAACTCCTATGTAAAAATCACACTCAAGAACTTGGGACTACATATCATTTTCAAGAAGACACGAAAACTTTATAAAAATTAACTGTATGCTTATGGTAGCCAGACTCCAAGATGGTCTGCAAGTATTCCTACATTCTGATATCCACACCCGTGTGTTATCCTCTCTCATCTGGTATTGGGGTTGTTCTGCATAACCAATATTATATGGAAAGCAGGAAGGCATGTAACTTCTAAGGATCATGAAAGAATGTGGCTTTTGATTCTCTCAGATCACTCACTCTGGGAGACGTCAGCTGCCACATTACAAGCAGACAGATGGAGAAGCCCAAGTAGAAAGGAACTGAGACCTCTTAGAAATGGCCAGCAAAGAACTGAGGCCTCCTGCCAAAAGCTATGTAAGTGAATTTACTTGGAAGCAAATGCTCTACCCCCAGTCAAGCCTTCAGATTATTAGAGACCCAGCCAAGACAGTCACTGCAGTTTCATGAAAGACTCTGAGCCAGAAACACTCAGTTCAGCCACTAATGGATTTCAGATGGACAGAAACTTTATGTGATAATAAATGTTTGTTGTACAAAACTGCTACATTTGGGAATAATTTATAACATAACAATAAATAACTATGTTCAAGGTCATAAAGCTAATTTCAAATTTGAAATTACTGGTAACATGTAAACCATAACATGTTTCATATTCATATGAAACACTCTAGGTGAAAGAAGAAATCATAATTGAAAACATTATATGGAAATATAGAATTGAAAAATAAAAAGCCAATTATTGAAACTTGTAGGATACAATTAAAGCAGCATTTAATAAATTTATAACTTTGAATACTTACAATCAAATGAAATATTCAAAATTGATGAGCTTAAATCTAACTCTAAAAGTCAGAAAACGTGCTAGGTACAGTGGCTTCCACTTACAATCCCAGCACTTTGGGGAGGCTAAGGCAGGAAGATTGCTTGAGTCCAAGAGTTCGAAGATGCAGTGAGCTATGCTCATAATACTGTACTCTAGTCTGCATGACAGAGCAAAAACCTCTATTAAAAAAATAAAACCACCTAACACTCATTAGGATGGCTACTATCAAAAAGAGACATGAAATAAGGCCAGACGCAGTGGCTCATGCCTGTAATCCCAATATTTGGGGAGGCCGAGGCAAGCAGATCACTTGAGGTCAGGAGTTCAAGACCAGCCTGGCCAACATGGCGAAACCCCATCTCTACTAAAAATACAAAAATTAGACAGACATGGTGGCGGGTGCCGGTAGTCCCAGCTACTAGGGAGGCCAAGGCAGCAGAATCGCTTGAACCCGGGAGGCAGAGGTTGCAGTGAGCCCAGCTCACACCACTGCATTCAAGCCTGGGCAACAGAGTGAGACTCTGTCTCAAAAAAAATAAAAAAGACACAAAATAACAAATGTAAATGAGGATATGGAGAAATTGGAACCCTTGGGCACTACTGATGGGAAAGTAAAATAGTGCATCTACCTATGGAAAACAGTAAAACAGTTCCTCAACGTATTACAAATAGAATTACCATATGATCCAGAAACCCTACTTCTAGCTACATATGCAAAAGAACTGAAAGCAGGGTCTTGAAGTGGTATCTGCACACCCATGTTAACAGCAGCATTATTTACAATAACCAAAAGGTGAAAGTAACCCAAATGTCCTGAATGGATAAAGAAAATGTGGTTTACACAAATAACAGAATATTATTCAGCCTTTAAAAGGAAGGAAATTCTGACATATGCTGCAATGTGGATTAACCTTCAAGATATAGTAACGGAAAAAAGTCAGTTATAAACAGACAAATACTGTATGACGCCACTTATTTGAGGTATCCAGGGTAGTCAAATTCATAGAAATAGAAAGTAGAATGGTGGGTTCCAGTGGCTGGGAACATGGAGGAATGTGAAGTTCTAGTTTAATGAGAAAAGGGTTTCAGTTTTTAGAGATGAAGGGAGTTCTGTAGATTGGTTACACAACAAGGTGAATGTACTTAACACTATTGAACTATACACTTAGGAACAGTTAAGATGGTAACTTTTATGTTATGTACATTTTTCTACACTTAAACATAAGATTAAGGCCAGGTACAGTGGTTCATGCCTGTAATCCCAGCACTTTGGGAGGCCAGCAGGTGGATCCCCTGAGGTCAGGAGTTCGAGACCAGCCCGGCCAAAATGGTGAAATCCCATCTCTACTAAAAATACAAAAATTAGCCGGGCATGGTGGCGAGCGCCTGTAATCCCGGTTACTTGGGTGGCTGAGGCAGGAGAATCACTTGAACTCAGGAGGCAAATGTTGCAGTGAGCCGAGATCACGCCACTGTACTCCAGTCTGGGTGACAAGAGTGAAACTCCGTCTCAAAAAATAAATAAATAACATTAAAAAGTTAGGGGAAAAATACATAGCAGAATAAACCCAAGGAAAGAAAATGTAACAACAAAAGTAACAAAACAGAAAACAAAGTTTAAAAAGCTAAGAAATGAGTCTTTTTATTTTTTTGAGATGGAGTCTCGCTCTGTGGCCCAGGCTGAAATGCAGCAGCATGATCTTGGCTCACTGCAACCTCCGCCTCCCAGGTTCAAGCAATTCTCCTGCCTCGGCCTCCTGAGTAGCTGGGATTACAGGCGTCTGCCACCACACCCGGCTAGTTTTTGTATTTTTAGTAGAAACGGTGTCACTGTGTTGGTCAGGATGGTCTCAAACTCCTGACTTCAAGTGATCCATCTACCTCAGCCTCGCAAAGTGCTCAGATTACAAGCGTGACCCACCAAGTCTGGCCTAGAAACGAGTCTTTAAAAATACACTGAGGCCAGCCACAGTGGCTCACGCCTGTAATCCTAGCACTTTTGGAAGCCAAGACAAGAAGATCATTTGAGCCCACGAGTTCAAGACCAGCCCGGGCAACAAAGTGAGACCCCGTTTCTACAAAAAATATTTAAAAATTAGCTAGGGATGGTGACATGTGCCTGTAGTCCCAGCTACTTGAGAGGCTAAGGCGGGAGGATTGCTTGAGCCCAGAAGGTTAAGGCTGCAATGAACAGTGATCACACCACTGCACTCCAGCCTGGATGACAGAGTGAGACCCTGTCTCAAAAAAATAAAAATAAAATGAAATACACAAACAGAAAAAAAAAATCAAGAAAAAATAAAGAAATAAACATTGGGGTGAAATATTAGACATAACTTCAGTTAACACAGAGATTAAATAGATTATATAAAGTCCCCAATTGATTTTATAAGGCTAGAACCACCTTGATATGAAATCCAGACAACGGCTATATAAGAAAATTACAAACCAATCTTACCCAAACATAGATGCAAACATCCTAAACAAAATATCAGCAAGTTTACATCAACAACTGATTTGTTAAATTTATACATTTCAATAAGAACAGCCCACAGAATGTAACATCAATGTAATTATTAGAAATCATGAAAAGCCACAGGGAGGGGGCTCCAAGATGGCCAACTAGCTGCAGCCAGTAGGAACATCTCCCAAAGGACCAGGATGACTGGCACACTCCTAGCACATCTTAAGAGGGAAAGCACTGAGTGCTGACAGAGGGAAGACACAGATGCTGAACTGAAGAGGGAAGAAGCAAGGAACCCTGCACAAGGCTACCGCGCACCGGGACTTTTTCCTGGCCCCCAGTGACTCCTGAAGAGGCAGTTGAGTTGAACAGGGAAGCAGCAACCCACTCTCAACAAGGGACTCTGGAATCCCTGCAGGAGGAGACTCCTCCACCACAAGGAGACCCCTCAACCAAGGACACTTTAGCTGGCAGGGAAAGCTGCTTAGAGAAGTGGTAGGGGCAGAACTCCAGCCAGGGCAGAGCTCAGAGGTTTTGGTGCTGGAGCATCTGTAGAGCAACAGGGCCAGGAATGCCCATCCCCCAAGGCTCGACTTGCTCCCATAGGAGACTTTAGCCCTAGAGGAACTGCCAGACCTGAACTCTGCAGGGCAGTCTTGCCCATAAGGTGGGGGTGGTGTGACCTGAGTACCCTCAGTCTGCTGGTCTCTCATGGGGCCCCAGTCTGGCCAGGATGCTTGCAGTACTGCCAGGGGGCCATATACCAGCTCCTGCACTGACGAGGTGCTGACAGGCAGAGTGCTCCACCACAGTGATCCCTGTAGAAAGGCACGAGCCTGCCAATACCCTCCTCCCACTGAAGGCTGCTCCATGGTGCTTTGCCTGCAGGCACTCACCCATGGCCACCCCCCCAAATGCTTTGCCCACACGTGTGCACAGGTGTACCTTGTTTTCCCTTCCCCGCCAGCACACATGTGTGCAAGCACCCTCCCATGCCACTGCAGCCAGCGTGAGTACACCCTGCCCATCCCTCCACGGCCATTGTCAAGGGAGCACTGGCAGGTACAGAGCCCACCAGTGCCATCCCCACCAGCACTGAGCCCCTGCACCAACATGAAACTAAGCAGAGAAAACAGAGGACCCACCGCCACCCCTTAGCAGCCACTGAAGCCAGCATGAACATGCACAGAGGGCACACCCAGTCCTGCACCCACCAGCACCCTGCCCCTGATTTTTGAGTCATCAAAATGCATGTGTACCAGCAGCCCCCCACCCTGGCCTTACTGCCACTGTTGCTGCCAATGCCCACATGGAGGCCAGCACCCTGTGGCCTTGCTGCCACTGCTACTGGCACATGCGAACAAGAATTAATTCCACTGCCACCCCCTACACTTTGGCTGGCACAACCCATGGGAGTATTGTGACCAGAGGTCCAGGAGCACCTTGGCCCCTCCAGTGCAGCAGGTTCCTAACCTTAAAGAACCAGAGAACAAAGCTGGGGCCCAATGCCAGTCCCCCAGAGTCAGAGGACCCATGTACTCCGGGAGTCCTGAGATGAGCCCTGGCCCCTCCAGTAATGAAGCCAGTTAACTGAACCCACCTTGTACCACAAACATCCAAGGTCATCAAATAGGATTTAAAAAAAAAAAAAAAAGCAACTTCAAAGACTGAAGGAACATCAGCCCACAAAGATGACAAGGCACCAACACAAGAACTCTGATGACTCAAAAAGACAGAGCTTCTTCTTTCCTCTAAAACAAACGACTGCACTAGTTCTCCGGCAAGGGTTCTGAACTGGACTGAGATGGCTGAAATGACAGAAACAGAATTCAGAATATGGATAGGAATGAAAATCACTGAGATTCAGGAGAATGTTGAAACCCAATCTAAGGAAGCTACCCACAATAAAATGATACAGAGCTGACAGACAAAATAGCCAGTATAGAAAAGAATATAAACGACCTCATAGAGCTGAAAAACACTCTGTTAAGAATTTCATGGCCAGGCGCAGTGGCTCACGCCTGTAATCTCAACACTTTGGGAGGCCAAGGCAGGCGAATCATGAGGTCAGGGGTTCACGACCAGCCTGGTCAACATGGTGAAACCCCGTCTCTACGAAAAATACAAAAAATCAGATGGGTGTAGTGGCGGGCACCTGTAATCCCAGCTACTCAGGAGGCTGAGGCAGGAGAACCGCTTGAACCCAGGCAGAGGTTGCAGTGAGCTCAGATCGCGTCACTACTCTGTCTCAAAAAAAAAAAAAAAAAAGAAAAAAGAATTTCAAAATGCAATCGCAAGTATTAACAGTAGAACAGACCAAGCTGAGAAAAGAATCTCAGAGCTTGAAGATTGGCTTTCTGAAATAAGACAGACAAGAATAAAGACAAAAGAATGAAAAGGAACAAACAAAACCCCCAAGAAATATGAAATTATATAGAGACTAAATATACGATTCATTGGTATCCCTGAAAGATACGGGGAGAAAGGCGGCAACTTGGAAAACATATTTCAGGATATCATTCATGAGAACTTCCTCAACCTAGCTAGAGAAGTCAACATTCAAATTCAGGAAATAAAGAGAACTCCCACAAAATACTTCACAAAAAGATCATCTCCAAGAAACATGATCATCAGATTCTTCAAGGTAGAAATGAAAGAAAAAAATGTTAAAGGCGGCTAGAGAGAAAGGACATGTCACCTATAAAGTAAAGCCCATCAGACTAACAGTGGACCTCTCAGTAGAAACTATACAAGTCAGAAGAGACTGGAGGCCTATATTCAACATTCTTTTTTTTTTTTTGAGACGGAGTCTCGCTCTGTCGCCCAGGCTGGAAGAATGCAGTGGCGCGATCTAGGCTCACTGCAAGCTCCGCCTCCCGGGTTTACTTACGCCATTCTCCTGCCTCAGGCTCCTGAATAGCTGGGACTACAGGTGCCCGCCACCATGCCCGGCTAATTTTTTGTATTTTTAGTAGAGACAGGGTTTCACCATGTTAGCCAGGATGGTCTCGATCTCCTGACCTCATGATCTGCCTGCCTCGGCCTCCCAAAGAGCTGGGATTACAGACGTGAGCCACCGCACCCAGCGACAACATTCTTAAAGATAAGAAATTCCAACCCAAAATTTCATATTGGGCCAAACTAAGCTTCATAAGCAAAGGAGAAATAAGAAGCTTTTCAGACAAGTAAATGCTGAGGGAATTCGTCAGTACCAGACCTACCTTACAAGAACTCCTGAAAGCAGCACTAAATATGGAAAGGAAACATTATCAGACACTAAAACAAACACACTTAAGTACATAACCAGTGACACTACAAAGCAACGATGCAAACAAGTCGTCATAATAACCAGCTAACAACATGATGACAGAATCAGATCCACACATATCAATACTAACCTTGAATGTAAACGGGCTAAATGCCCCAGTTAAAAGGCACTGAGTGGCAAGCTCAATAAAGAAGCAACAACCCTGGAGCTGGGTGCAGTGGCTCACACCTATAATCCTAACACTTTGGGAGGTCGAGGCAGGTGGATCACTTGAGCTCAGGAATTTGAGACCAGCCTGGCCAACAGGATGAAACCCCATCTCTAAAAAAAAAAAAAAAAAAAAAAAAATACAAAAATCAGCCAGGCATGGTGGCACACGCCTGTAGTCCCAGCTACTCAGGAGGCTGAGGTGGGATGATGGCTTGAGCCCAGGTGATCAAGGCTGCAGTGAACTGTGATTGTGCCACTGCATTCCAAAAACAAAACAAAACAGAAGTGCAAGGTACAGAAGAGGTCAATGTACAAAAAAATATATTAATTAAAAACAACACAGCTTCCCAATGTCATCTCCCCTAATCAACATTAAAAGCCCTCAACAGACGTACAGAGAAAAAAAAAGATTGAAGATAAAGAAACAAAGCTACAGCTATTTGTAGATCATCCACTGTCTACATAGATAACCCCAAAGAATCTAGACATAAGTCAATAAAAGCACAAAAACAGGCCAGATGTGGTGGCTCACACCTGTAATCCTAGCACTTTGGGAGGCTGAGACCAGAGGATCACTTGAGGCCAAGAGTTTAAGACCAACCTGGGCAACATAGCAAAACCCCGTTTCTTTAAAAAAAAAAAAAAAGTATAAAGACAAAACATAAGTTAGTTTCACTTCTATATACAATCAGAAAATATAACTTTTTAAATATCATGTATAAATAAAAATACTCTAGGAAAAATTGACATTTTGTGTAGAAGTTCTTCATATAAGGAGAAAATTATAAAACTTAACTGGAATGATTTTTTAAAACATAAATAGAAAGTCATATTATGTTCTTAAATAGGAAGCCTCCATATCATAACAATGTCAATCAATTCTTCCCAACTTGATCCAAAGACTCAATGCAATACCATTCAAAATCCCAGTATCATTTTTTGTGTAAATCAATAAGCTGACCATAAAACCAATATGGAAAGGCATTATTATGAGTCTTTTGGGGACCTGCCATACTTTATACTAAGAATTATTATAAAGCAACCACAATCAGGACAAATAATCAAGTGGATTACTGACACTAGAGGAGAGAGCCAAATTGAGAGCCTAGAAACTGAGCCTGTGCATATACTGACACTTAATATTCACCCAAGAAAGCACTGAGATCGCAGGAGAAAAAATGCACTACTCAATAAATAGGCTGGAACAATCAGTTATCTGTTATCATATGGGAAAAAAATAAAAATAGATCCTTACAAAAAAACATCTTTCCATGTGGATTAGAGACTTCAATGTAAAAGTGAAAAGCAAACAACTTTTAGAAAATAGAGAATTATCTTAATGATATAAGACACAAAAAAATTTTAAAACATAAATCATAGAAGACTGATAAATTCAGCTACAGTAAGATCAAGAATTTCAATCACCAAAGTTTTTTTAAATCCAATCATAAATTGGAAAAGATATTTGTAACACAAATCAAGAATTAGATCTAGGCCAGGCACTGTGGCTCAAACCTATAATCCCAACACTTTGGGAGGCTGAGGTGGGTGGATCACTTGAGCTCACGAATTCAAGACCAGCCTGGGGAACATGGAAAACCCCATCTCCAAAAAAAATACAAAAATTAGCCAGGCACAGTGGTGCATACCTGTAGTCCCAGCTACTCAAGAGGCTGAGGTGGGAGGATAGCTTAAGCCTAGCCAAGGTTGCAATGAGCCAAGATTGCACCATTGCACTTTAGCCTGGGTGACAGAGCCAGACCCTCTCTCAAAAAACAAGAGAATTAGATCTAAAACCATAAAAAATTGCTATGAACCAATCAGGAAAAATTAAACAATCCGAACAGAAAAATGGGCAAAAAGTATATACGGACATTTCACAGAATAAGAAACACAAATACATTTTACAGAATAAATAATACAAATGCTCTATGAATATCTGAAAAGAAACTAAACCTCATTGGTAGTCAAGGAAATACAGATTCAAATTACAATGAAACAACATTTCTTACCCACCAGATACATAATTTTATTTTCTTTTTTTTTTTTAGACGAAGTGTCACTCTTGTTGCCCAGGCTGGAGTACAATGGCAGGATGTCAGCTCACTGCAACCTCCTCCTCCCAGGTTCAAGCAATTCCCCTGCCTTAGCCTCCTGAGTAGCTAGGACCACAGGCGCATGCCACAACACCCAGCTAATTTTGTTGTATTTTTTAGTAGAGACCGGGTTTTACCACGCTGGCCAGGCTGGCCTTGAACAGGCCTAAGACACTGCACCCAGCCCCATAAAATTTTTTAAAGAAACAATTCTAAGCTTTGGCAAGAACACAGAGCAATAGGATTACTTATACACTGCAGTTGGGAGTGTCAACTGATTCAATCACTTTAAAAAATAATTTGGTGGCCAGGCGCAGTGGCTCATGCCTGTAATCCTAGCACTTGAGGAGACCGAGGTGGGCAGATCACTTGAGGTCAGGAGTTCGAGACCAGCCTGGCCAGCATGGCGAAACCCCGTCTCTAATAAAAATACAAAAATTAGCTGGGCATGGTGCTCGTTCCTGTAATCCCAGCTACTCAGGAGGCTGAGGCAGGAGAATCGCTTGAACCCGGGAGGCAGAGGTTGCAGTGAGCCCAGATCATGCCATTGCACTCCAGCCTGGGGGAGAAGAGAGAAACTCCATCTCAAAAAAAAAAAATTAATTAAAAATTAGAAAAATTTGGCATTACTTAGTAAAGCTAAACAAACCCACACTCCATAAAATGAAAAATTCTGCTCCCAGATATATACTCTAAATTCCCGCATGTGCACAAGACATGAATAAGAATGTTCATAAGCAGCACTGTTAGTAATAGCAAAAAACTAGAAACAATCCCAATGTGCATCAATAGCCCAGATAGTGATATATACAAATAATGAACTAATGTATAGCAGTAAAACTGAATGAACTGCATACAATACCATAGATAACGCTCAAAAGAAAAATGATGCTTACAAAAGAAATCAGAATACTTACAGCATTATTCCATTACATGAAAATCAAAATAAGTAAACAAAGCAATACATTGTTCATGGAGACATAAAGAAAAGCAAGGAAATTTTAAAATACAATTCAAGATAGTGGTAGGGAGAATGGTAAGAAAAGAACTGCGATTTGGGCCATAGAGGCGTTTCCACAGCATTGGGAATGTTGTTTTTTACTCTGTGAATTGATAAGAGTTCACCATGGTTTTTTTTTTTTTAAGTATAAACTGTATAAACATGATTCATATAATCTTACAAGTTTCACAGTATGTTTTAAGTCAAATAAAAATTCAAGGCCAGGCGCGGTGGCTCACGCATGTAATCCTAGCACTTTGGGAGGCCGAGGCGGACAGATCACGAGGTCAGGGTATCGAGACCATCCTGGCTAACACAGTGAAACACCGCCTGTATTAAAAATACAAAAAAAAATTAGCCCGGCACGGTGGTGGGCACCTGTAGTCCCAGCTACTCGGGAGACTGAGGCAGGAGAATGGCATGAACCTGGGAGGCGGAGCTTGCAGTGAGCCGAGTTTGCACCACTACACTCCAGCCTGGGTGACAAAGTAAGGCTCTGTCTCAAAAAAAAAAAAAAAAAAAAAAAAAAAAAAAAAGAATACAAATATATGCTTCCTGAAGCATTGTTTATAATAAAACAAAAAAAACAAGAAAAAAAAAAAAAAAAAAACCTGAAAACAAATTAAGTGTTCTTCTATACCAGAAATGGATAAACTGACATACTGATAATAGAATATTATACGCGCAGTTAAAATGACTTAATACACATGTATAAATAGGGAACAAGTCTTAGAATAGGTTTAAAAAGCAAGCTGCAAGGCCAGGAGTGGTGGTTCACACTTATAATCCCAGCACTTTGGGGGGCCAAGGTAGGACGATTGCTTGGGGCCAGGATTTTGAGATCGGCCTAGGCAACAAGGCAAGGCCCTGGCTCTACAAAAAAAAATTAAAAATAAAAAATAAAATTAAAAAAAGCAAATTGCAGAATATTTCCAAGAATATTTTTTATGTAAAAATGTTAAACTGTAATTTTTTTTATGAACACAAACATATGTAATAAAAGGATAAAAACTGACAGAATACAAATTAACTTCAGAATAGGCCGGGCGCGGTGGCTCACGCTTGTAATCCCAGCACTTTGGGAGGCCGAGGCGGGCGGATCACGAGGTCAGGAGATCGAGACCACGGTGAAACCCCGTCTCTACTAAAAATACAAAAAATTAGCCGGGCGTGGTGGCGGGCGCCTGTAGTCCCAGCTACTCGGAGAGGCTGAGGCAGGAGAATGGCGTGAACCCGGGAGGCGGAGCTTGCACTGAGCCGAGATTGCGCCACTGCACTCCAGCCTGGGCGACAGAGCGAGACTCCGTCTCAAAAAAAAAAAAAAAAAAAAACTTCAGAATAGTAGTTAACAGAGAGGATAGAATGGGATCAGAGAGGGGTCTAAAGACAGCTTCAACTATATCTGGGATCATTTGCAAATTAGAAGTATTCATAATTTAAAAATAAAAATATCCCCCAAAAGAAAAATATAAAAATATTCTCTCTCCTTCTCCCCCAACATATAAACATACAGAGACAAAAATAATAGAAGACAGAAAAAATGCTTTCTAGAACAAATGCAATGAACAATGGAAGAGGAGGCTACTTGCCACTATCGCCCAAGCTGGTACATTCAACCTTGCTTAAAGGAATGTTATTCTTGGATTTCCCAGCCCTTAGAATTGTGAGAAGTAAGTTTCTGTTGTTTATAAACTACCAAATCTATGGTATTTTGTTATAGCAGCCTAAACTAAGGTATTTACCAAAACAAGCTGCCTCTAGGTCATCATTTTAGCTAACATTTCAACTATCTTCACTTGCAAAAATTAATTATTTTCCTAACATTATTATTCTTTAAAATGCCATCTGGCCAGTGTGGTGGCTCATGCCTATAATCCCAACACTAGGAAGGCTGAGGTGGAAAGATCACTTGAGACTAGAAGTTAGAGATTAGCCCGGGTAACAGAGACAGACCCTGTCTCTACAAAATAAAAAGCCATCAGCCAAATTTCTGACTAATCCCTTTTCCTAGTTGTATAAAGAAATAATGCAGCTAATGCTAAAAATGAAAACGGAAACTAAGGATTCTGAAAGACTGAGAATGAAGATTATACACATTTAAGCATATATATAAAAATATGGTTGTCAACTCTCCCATAAAGTCAAATAGGCACAATTAAATTATTTGAAGTTTACCCCTGGGATTTGAATTTTTAAGAACATATTAACAAAACATCCTAGCACAATTCACAAACTATACATGTAATAAACGAAAAATTGTAGAAGAAAAGTCAGCGCAATCAGTGAAGATTCCCATGTAGGCTTCATCTCCTTCATGGGATTGAGAAAACAGTTTTTGAATGGCAAAGATTCTTTTTTTTTTTTCTTTTTGAGATGGAGTCTCACTCTGTCGCCCAGGCTGAAGTGCAGTGGCTTGGTCTCGGCTCACTGCAAGCTCCGCCTCCCGGGTTCACGCCATTCTCCTGCCTCGGCCTCCAGAGTAGCTGGGACTACAGGCGCCTGCCACCACGCCCAGCTAATTTTTGTGTGTTTTTAGTGGAGACGGGGTTTCACCGTGTTAGCCAGGATGGTCTCGATCTCCTGACCTCGTGATCCGCCCACCTCAGCCTCCCAAAGTGCTGGGACTACAGGCGTGAGCCACCGCGCCCAGTCTTGAATGGCAAAGATTTTATGCGCTAGTTTTAACACGGCAGTTCAAGCACCTGCCACTGTGCTAAGTTTATAACTTAATTCAAGCCAGAAGCTTGAACTATTTAGTCATGTACTAATGGCCAGGGTACTTATCAGGCTGAATGAAGGAGAATTTCACTCATTTAAAAAAAAAAAAGAAGATGCAGATCAAAATAAACTTGGACTCATCGTGAAGAGAGTAGAGCCAATAGAAATTAGCTACCAGGCTTAAGCCTAGAAGTCCTCTTGACTTTCACATTGAGATGACCCACTAGTCTATTTTTAACCATTTCTTCTCCATACCAAAATGATTCCATTATATTCAACCAGGGAAATAAAAAATTCACCTTCAATTGATATTACAAACCATATACTTCATATAATTAAACTTCAATTTATCTGAAAACCAATATGCAAATGAAATTACAGAGGTAGAAATGCTCTTTTGGCCCATAAGTAGACAACAATTAAAGAAGACAAAGCAGATGCAATTAGATGTTTAAGGCAACAGCACCCATTCAAGCAAAATAAAACAATGTGATACCTATTTCAATGCAAGACTGCATCTAAAACAGTTGGGGGCATTTGCTTTGATGTGGGGGTGGGAGGAAGGGTCTCCAAAGAAAGCAGGAAATACAAAACAACTTTTGGGATCAAAGCCCATTTTTAAGTCCTTTATGAATAACTGAAAACAATTTTCCCCTTTATTCAAAACAATAAACAAGAAACTTGTCATTTACAACTTCTCCCTCTCCTCAACTCTTATTCACTTAAATCTCCTCCTTTCTCTTATTCACTTAAATCTCCTCCTTTCCTCCTTACCCCTATCATCCATCTGAAGCCTTCCAATTTCATCTCCTAAACAAATCTCATGTCCAGGTTGCCCCTAATTTCCTATAATGAGTACCCTGGCTCAGATCATCCCTATTATAACAATTTCTTAATTATTATTCTTGCCTTTACTGTCCCTTCAAATCCATCTTCTGTATCACTACCAGGAAACACTCTTCAAAACATATGAGCATGCCACTCACTTGCTTAATACTCTTCAACGGCTCCGTGTAACCCACAGAAGAAAGTTAAAATTCTTTCATTCATTCAACAGTTAATTGCCTATTATAACCAAGCAATAACTGTGCTAGGCCTGGGGATATTAATGGGACACCATTGAAACACTTGCATCCTTCAGAACCAGAATAATTTTTGTAGGATGAAAAAGTCAAAGTAAATTCTTCCCAGAAAAAAATTCAGCATCTGTGAAAATCCTCAATAAAATTGTGGCAAACCGAATCCAGCGGCACACCAAAAAGCTTATCCCCCATGATCAAGTCAGCTTCATCACTGGGATGCAAGGCTGGCTCAACATATGTAAATCAATAAACGTAATCCATCACATAAACAGAACCAATGACAAAAACCACATGATTATCTCAATAGATGAAGAAAAGGCCTTTGATAAAATTCAACACCCCTTCATGCTAAAAACTCTCAATAAACTAGGTATTGACGGAAAATATCTCAAAATAATGAGAGCTATTTATAACAAACCCACAGCTGGGCGCCTGTAGTCCCAGCTACTCAGGAGGCTGAGACAGGAGAATGGCATGAACCCGGGAGGCAGAGCTTGCAGTGAGCCAAGATTGCGCCTCTGCACTCCAGCCTGGGTGACAGAGCGAAACTCCATCTCAAAAAAAAAAAAGAATAGTGATTTGCACATAGAAGGGACTCAATAAATATTTGTTGAATGAATGAATATATGAAATAAAATCTTCCATGCTCTTGAAGAGAAGTATTTGTCATATAACTGGTCTTATATGGCAGAATGTCCCTTGTTTACCATTCTTATTCCCTTCTAACCAAATCATGATATGTATTTTTAGGTATTCTTTGGTATTTCTTTTTGAACGCCTGGAAAAATGCTAAAATATGGTTTAAAACTCAATGTTCGTGAATTAGGGTTAGGTGCAGCCTGACTTAAGGGATAAGGGCTGCATTATAGAGAAACTGAATTACGCTTTCAAATATGGTACGCATATGAAACTAATACATGGTCTTTTTTTTTTTTTAACTAGGTTAAATGTGGTAAATGCACTCTTTTAATTCAGTGTTTTATTAAATTTTGGTATATGATGTGTTATAAGCATAAAAGTTTCTGAAAGAATTTTTGGGCCTAGAAGTTGTGGGAATTGTTGCTTTCTTTAACTTTTGATTTGAAACAATGACAAATTACACTGGATTCTTTAAAATGTTATAGGATTTTTAGGGAGCTCAACTGCAGTCCAGATGCTGATTTTTTTTTTAAAACACTTTAAGTTCTGGGATACATGTGCAGAATGTGCAGGTTTGTTACATAGGTATACTCATACTGAATGAGCAAAAACTGGAAGCATTCCCTTTGAAAACCAGCACAAGACAAGGATGCCTTCTCTCACCACTCCTATAGAACATAGTATTGGAAGTCCTGGCCAGGGCAATCAGGCAAGAGAAAAAAATAAAGGGTATTCAAATAGGAAAAGATGAAGTCAAACTGTCTCTGTTTGCAGATGACATGACTGTATTTTTAGAAAACCCTATCATCTCAGCCCAAAATCTCCTTTAGCTGATAAGCAACTTCAGCAAAGTTTCAGGATACAAAATCAATGTGCAAAAATCACAAGCATTCCTATACACCAATAACAGACAAACAGCCAAATCGTGAGTGAACTCCCATTCACAACTGCTACAAAGAGAATAAAATACTTAGGAATACACCTTACAAGGGATGTGAAGGATGTCTTCAGGGAGAACTACAAATCACTGCTCAAGGAAATAAAGGAGGACACAAACAAATGAAAAAACATTCCATGCTCGTGAACAGGAAGAATCAATATCATGAAAATGGCTGTACTACCCAAAGTAATTTATAGATTCAATACTATCCCCATCAAGCTGCCATTGACTTTCTCGCAGAATTAGAAAAAACTAAATTTCATATGGAACCAGAAAAGAGCCCGTTGAACCAAGACAATCCTAAGCAACAAGAAGAAAGCTGGAGGAATCACACTACCTGACTTCAAACCATACTACAAGGCTACAGTAAACAAAATATCATGGTACTGAAACCAAAACAGATACATAGACTAATGGAACAGAACAGATACCTCAGAAATAACACCACACATCTATAACCATTTGATCTTTGACAAACCTGACAAAAACAAGCAATGGGGAAAGGATTCCCTATTTAATAAATGATGTTGGCATAACTGGCTAGCCATATGCAGAAAACTGAAACTGGACCATTTCCCTACACCTTATACAAAAATTAACTCAAGATGGATTAAAGACTTAAACGTAAGACCTAAAACCATAAACACCCTAGAAGAAAACCTAGGCAATACCATTCAGGACATAGGCATGGGCAAAGACTTCATGACTAAAACACCAAAAGCAATGACAACAAAAGCCAAAATTGACAAATGGGATCTAATTAAATAAAGAGCTTCTGCACAGCAAAAGAAACTATCATGAGTGAATAGGCAACCTACAGAATGGGAGAAAATTTTTGCAATCTATCCATCTGACGAAGGGCTAATATCCAGAATCTACAAAGAACTTAAATTTACAAGAAAAAAAAACCCATCAAAAAGTGGGCAAAGGATATAAACAGACATTTCTCAAAAGAAGACATTCATGTGGCCAAAAAACTGTGGGGAAAAGAAAGAGAGATCAGCCTGTTACTGTGTCTATATAGAAGAAAGTAGACATAAGAGACTCCATTTAGTTCTGTATTTGAGATGCTGTTAATCTGTGACCCTACCCCCAACCTTGTCCTTGCAAGAGACATGTGCTGTGGTGACTTGAGGTTAAAAGGATTTGGGGCGGTGCAGAATGTGCTTTGTTAAACAAGTGCCTGAAGGCTGCTTATGGTTAAAGGTCATCACCATTCTCTTAAATCTAGAGAAAAAGAAAAACATTCATCTCCTGCCCGTCCCTGGGCGATGGATGGAGCAATACTGCTAAAAGGTTTATGGAGATGTTCGCATATACATTTAAAAGCACAGCGCTGGTGATGGTAAAGATAATTATCAATAAATACTAAGGGAACTCAGAGGCCAGTGCCGGTGTGGGTCCTCTGTAAGCACAGCACCGGTCCCCTGGGCCCCGCTTTTCTTTCTCTACACTTTGTCTCCGTGTCTTATTCCTTTTCTCAAGTCTTTCGTCCCACCTAACGAGAAGCACCCACAGGTGTGGAGGGGCAGGCCACCCCTTCAAAAACATAGGAAAAAAGCTCATCATCACTGGTCATTAGAGAAATGCAAATCTAAACCACAATGAGATACCATCTCACACCAGTCAGAATGGCAATCATTAAAAAGTCAGGAAACAACAGATGCTGGAGAGGATGTGGAGAAATAGGAACTCTTAAGGCCAGGCGTGGTGGCTCACGCCTGTAATCCCAGCACTCTGGGAGGCCGGGGCGGGCAGATTACAAGGTCAAGAGATCGAGACCATCCTGTCCAACATGGTGAAACCCTGTCTCTACTAAAAATACAAAAAATTAGCTGGGTGTGGTGGCACACACCTGTAATCCCAGCTAGCAGGGAGGCTGAGGCAGGAGAATCACTTGAACCTGGGAGACGGAGGTTGCAGTGGGCCGAGATCACACCACCACACTCCACACTCCAGCCTGGTAACAGAGGGAGACTCGGTCTCAAGAAAAAAAAGAAATAGGAACGCCTTTACACTGTTGGTGGGAGTGTAAATTAGTTCAACCATCGTGGAAGACAGTGTGGTGATTCCTCAAGGATCTAGAACTAGAAATACCATTTGACTCAGCAATCCAATTACTGGGTATATACCCAAAGATTATAAATCATTCTACTATAAATACACATGTACACCTACATTTATTGTGGTACTGTTCACAATAGCAAAGACTTGGAACCAACCCAAATGCCCATCAATTATAGACTGCATAAAGAAAATGTGGTACATATATACCATGGAATACTATGCAGCTATAAAAAAGGATGAGTTCATGTCCTTTGCAGGGACATGGATGAAGCTGGAAACCATCATTCTCAGCAAACTAACACAGGAACAGAAAATCAAACACTGCATGTTCTCATTCATAAGTAGGAGCTGAGCAATGAAAACACATGGACACACAGAGGGGAACATCACACACTGCGCCTGTTGCAGGGTGGGGGTCTAGGGTAGGGATAGCACTAGGAGAAATACCTAAGGTAGATGACAGGTTGATGGGTGCAGCAAACCACCAGGGCACGAGTATAGCTATGTAACAAACCTACACATTCTGCACATGTATCCCAGAACTTAAAGTATTTAAAAAAAAAAAAACAGCATCTGGACTGCAGTTGAGTTCCCTAAAGATCCTACAACATTTTTAAGAATCCAGTGTAATTTGTCATTGTTTCAAATCAAAAGTTAAAGAAAGCAACAATTCCCACAACATCTAGGCCCAAAAATTCTTTCAGAAACTTTTATGCTTATAACACAACATATACCAAAATTTAATAAAACTCTGAATTAAAAGAGTGCATTTATCACATTTAACCTAGTTAAAAAAAAAAAAATCATGTATTAGTTTCATATGCATACCATACTTGAAAGCATAATTCAATTTCTCTATAATTCAGCCCTTATCCCTTGTCAGGCTGCACCTCACCCCTAATTCACGAACATTGAGTTTTAAACCATATTTTAGCATTTTCCCAGGCGTTCAAAAAGAAATGCCAAAGAATACCTAAAAATACATATCATGATTTGGTTAGAAGGGAATAAGAATGGTAAACAAGGGACATTCTGCCATATAAGACCAGTTATATGACAAATACTTCTCTTCAAGAGCATGGAAGATTTTATTTCATATATTCATTCATTCAACAAATATTTATTGAGTCCCTTCTATGTGCAAATCACTATTTTTTTTTTTTGAGATGGAGTTTCGCTCTGTCACCCAGGCTGGAGTGCAGAGGCGCAATCTTGGCTCACTGCAAGCTCCGCCTCCTGGGTTCATGCCATTCTCCTGTCTCAGCCTCCTGAGTAGCTGGGACTACAGGAGCCCGCCACCACGCCCAGCTAATTTTTTTTGTATTTTTAGTAGAGACGGGGTTTCACCTGTTAGCCAGGGTGGTCTTGATCTCCTGACCTCATGATCCGCCTGCCTCAGCCTCCCAAAGTGCTGCGATTACAGGCATGAGCCATCGCGCCTGGCAGCAAATCACTATTCTAAACAGAAAGAATGTAACAGTGAAAAAAGGAAAAATGCTTGTCTTTATCAAACATATACTTAATAAAGAATATAATTAATAAAAACGGTTTGGGAGGTTGGGCACGGTAGCTCACACCTATAATCCCAGCACTTTGGGAGGCTGAGGCAGGAGGATCAGCTGAGGTCAGGAGTTCAAGACCAGCCTGGCCAATATGGTGAAACCCCATCTCTACTAAAAATACAAAAATTTAGCCAGGTGTGGCGGCACACCCGTAGTACCAGCTACTCCAAAGGCTGAGGCAGGAGAATTGCTTGAACTCAGGAGGCAGAGACTGCAGTGAGCCAAAATAGCACCACTGCACTCCAGCCTGGGCAACAGTGAGACTCCATCTCAAAAAACAATAATAAAAATAAAATGAGCCAGGCACAGTGGCTCATGCCTGTAACCCTAGCACTTTGGGAGGCCGAGAAAGGTGGATCACGAGGTCAGGAGATCGAGACCATCCTGGCTAACACTGTGAAACCCCGTCTCTACTAAAAAAAAAAAAAAAAAAATACAAAAAAATTAGCCAGGCGTGGTGGCAGGTGCCTGCAGTCCCAGCTACTCGGGAGGCTGAGGCAGGAGAACGGTGTGAACCCAGGAGGTGGAGCTTGCAGTGAGCCGAGATTGTGCCATGCACTGCAGCCTGGGCGACAGGGCGAGACTCCATCTCAAAAAAAGTAAATAAATAAAATAAAATAAAATGATTTTGGAGTTCTAAAAATAAAATTTTCTAACTATATTAAGTAATAAAAGTAATTATTTTAAAGATGTGGTTATGATGTTTTGATAGGGCCTTGAAAGGGAAGACTTAAAACTTTAAGTTCTTCAATTTCAAGTCTCTCAAGATTTCCTCTATCCTTAAGCAGGTAGGTTAGACAGGCCCTAGTTAGATTACGCAGATACTCTTATCTGAACATTTATATTATTTCTCTGAAACATATAGACCACTCCACACCTAAAAATTGCTAACCCTGGCAATTTTTCAAAGGGTAAGTTCTTTAATTTAATTCATCCTATCTCTATTAATATTCAGGCATTTTCACTAAAACTTTCAATGAAATTAAATAGTTTTACCTAAATTTGGTCAACTGTGAGAAATGTTAAAGTATACCGAGTCAATCTGTATCTTGAAACAAATGACAGCCTAAAAAGTTTTCAACCACACAACCCATAACAATGGATTTCTATCTGGTAGATTTCAACAAAATTAGTGAGATATCTGCATGAGTAAAGTCTACAGTTCAAAACTCACTATTTTACAGTTACTCCAAGGTTTTTAGATAGATGATACAGCTGTCAAAAGTCTACAATTTATTTAAAACATTTCTTGGTCAGATAATTATTACCTATTTTGATCTTTTTTAATGTGAAAATAAAATGTTCCAAAATATTAATGATAGTGGATAGTACCATACCTTAAAAAAAGAAAACAAAACAAAAACTCTATATACACGGAGGGGACAAGAATTTGTCTTCACTGGCACCAACATATTCTGAATATGAATTTGCATTCCCTGCCTGCAGTGCTTCTGCCAGCATCACCATCAAGGACATGGGCGACACCTTGTTCATCATCAAGGTATACTGCGTAACACGACTTTGATCAAGGAACTCATTTCACAGAAAAAGGGTTATGCAGGAATGGGTTATGGAACTTGGAAATCACTGGTCTTACCACATACTCCATCACCCAGAAGCAGCTGGTCTAACAGAATGGACTACTGAAGACTCACTCAGTTACAGTGGATCAATGAGCAATATACAATATTGTTTTCCCCATAGCTAGAATACAAAGGCCTGAGAATCAAGGGGCAGAAGTAGAAGTAGTTCCTCTATTATTCCTAAAAACTCCATTAGCAGAAGTCTTGTTTCAAGTACCTACGACTTTGATATCTGCTGGATTGGAGGCCTTGGTTCCCAAGCAGGGAATGATTCCATGCAGTTCCACTGACTTGGAAGTAACAACTACCTCATGACCACTGCCTCCATACCACTAAATCAGAATTTCTCAACCTTGGCACTACTGACAGTTTGGACTGGATCAGTCTCTACTCTTGGGGGCCATCCTGTGCATTTCAGGATGCCTGGCAGCATCCCTGAATTCTACCCACTAGATGCCAGTAGCATTCCCCCACCCCCACGAAAGTCATAACAATTAAAAATGTCTCCAGGCATTGCCAAATGTCCCCTGGGAGGTAAAATTGTCCTAAGAACCACCACACTACATCAACAGTCAAAGAAGAGGGTTATTCTATTAGCTGATGTAATTCAGCCCTATTACTAGGTGATACTGTACTGTTGCTACATAATGGGGACAAAGAGGACTATGTCTGGAACCCTGAGGATTCCCTGAAATGTTTTTCTAAACCTATACATATATAAGAGCAAAAGTTAATGGAAAACCACAGCCACAGGCATGCACACACATGAAGCAGGACCACCGAGGATTTGTATTCTTTTTTTTTCTTTTTTTGAGACGGAGTCTTGCTCTGTCACCCAGGCTGGAGTGCAGTGGTGTGATCTTGGCTCACTGCAACTTCTACCTCCCAGGTTCAAGTGATTCTTGTGCCTCAGCCTCCCAAGTAGCTGGGATTACAGGTGCCTGCCACCACGTCCAGCTAATATTTGTATTTTTAGTAGAGACAGGGTTTCACTATGTTGGCCAGGCTGGTCTCAAACTCCTGACCTTGTGACCTGCCCACCTCAGCCTCCAGAGTGCTGAGATTACAGGCGTGAGCCACCATGTCCAGCCCATAGTCTTTTTTCTTTTTTCTTTTTTGTGAGACAGTCTCGCTCTGTCGCCCAGGCTAGAGTGCAGTGGTGCGATCTCAGCTCACTGCAACGTCTGCCTCCTGGGTTGAAGCGATTCTCCTGCCTCGGCCTCCCGAGTAGCTGGGACTACAGGTACCCACCACCACGCCCAACCAATTTTTTATATTTTTAGTGGAAACGGCGTTTCACTGTGCTAGCCAGGATGGTCTCGATCTCCTGACCTCGTGATCCACCCGCCTCAGCCTCCCAAAGCCATATTCTTTATTAATGAAGATTTAGGTTACCCCACCAGCTGAGATCCTGAATGAGAACAAAGGAAACATGGAATGTCCAGCAGGAGTAGTTATAAATATGAACTACAATCTCTCAACCAGTTACAGAAGCAAGGTCTACAGCAGCTATACATATTTTCTTCTTTATTACAGGGAATCGGGCGAGTTTATAAATCAACTCCTCGTCTCTTCTTCTCTATGTTATTCAAACTTTATTAAAGGTTAACTTTACAATTTAGTCCCTAGGTAACAGGATATTCAGAAGGGACTACGAATTTGAGGCATAATTAACACAGCCTAGAAATAGATAGTGTGAATGTCACTCAGAAATCAATACAATTATGAGACTCTGCTCCTCATTTTGGGAAGAGGGTAAGGACATCCTCATCTTTACAAAGAATATTTTCATCTTTTTAGGCAAGAGCTTAGAGTGTTTTTCTTCTTGTAAAGAAGATGAAATATTTGTATAAAGGCTGAGTGGTCAAATACTTTGGGAGGCTGAGGCGGGTGGATCACCTGAGGTCAGGAGTTTGAGACCAGCCTGGCCAACATGGCAAAACCCTGTCTCTACAAAAATTAGCCAGGCATCATGGTGAGTGCTTATAGTACCAGCTACTGAGGAGGCTGAGGTGAGAGGATCACTTGAGCCCAGGAGGTCGAGTCTGCAGTAAGCCATGATTGCACCACTGCACTCTAGCCTGTGCAACAGAGCAAGACCCTGTCTCAAAACAATTTACGGCCTGGCCAGGTTCAGTGACTCATGCACTTTGGGAAGACGAGGCAAGAGGACAGCTTGAGGCCAGGTGCTCGAGACCAGTCTGGGAAACACAGCAAGACTCTGTCTCTACAAAACAAGAAAATGAGCCGAGCGTGGTGGCGTGTACCTATAGTCCTAGCTTCTTGGGAGAATCACTTCAGCTCAGGAGTTCAAGTCTGAAGTGAGCTATGATCATGCCACTGTACTCTAGACTGGGGAACAGAGCAAGACCCTGTCTTTAAAAAGAAAAAGAAAAAAATCTATGGCCTAAATAAAAACATACAAGATCAATAAACATCCATGTATTTCTATATATTAGCAACAATCAAAAATTGAAACTAAAAAACAATACCTGTTAAGATGGCAATCTTTCCAAAATTGATCCATGGACTCAGCATAATCTCTATCAAAACAGGCTTTTTAATAGAAATTGACAAGCCAATCCAAAACCATACAAGGATAACAAAAGATCTAGACTAGTCAAAACAATTCTGAGAAACAAGAAAGCTGGAGGACTTATACTACCTGACTTGATATTTTATTATATAGTTTATATAGTTAAGCTCTTTTATAGTTAAGACTATGTGGTATTGGCATACCAGGCACATAGCACAAATACAAAAATTAACTAAAAGTGAGCCACAAACCTTAGTATAAATCCTAAATTTCTATAGAAAACACAGGACAAAAATTTGTGACCTTATATTAGAAAAAGGTATCTTAGATATACCAATAACATGATCTATTTTTTAATTGATAAGGTGGACTTCAGAAAAATTAAGAACATCTGCTTTTGAAAGACTTTGAGAACAAAAAACAAGGAAAAACTAGGAGAAAAGACTTGCAAATCATTTATCTGATAAAGAACTTGTATTCAGCATATATTATGAATTCTCAAAACTCCAGTAAAACCCGATTTTTAAAAAATAGGCAAAAGAGATAAACAGCTCACCAAAGAAAATATTCAGATGGTAAATAAGCACATGAAAAGATGCTCAATATCATTAGTCATTAGGGAAATGCAAATCAAAACCACAATGAGACACCACTTCACAGCCACTAGGATGGCTATAATTTAAAAGGTTAAATAAGTGTTGGCAAAGATGTGGAACAACTGGAACTCTCATATACTGCTGTAAGATGGTACAATCATATACTGCTGTAAAATGGTACAATCACTTTAGGAACAGCTTGGTGGCCTCTTAAAAAATTACAGAATATCCTATAACATTATTATATACATCCACCATATGATCCACCCATTTCTACTCCTTTGTATTTACTCAAGAGAAATGAAAGTCATGTATATGAATCTTCAATACAACTTTATCTGTAATGGTGAAAATTTGGGTTGTCTTCAGTTATCCATCAACAAGTGAGTGCATAAACAACTTATGATATATCACTGAGACAAAAACAGCTCAAGGGTTCCCTAGGGATGGGATGGAGGTAGGAATGGATTATAAGGAGGCTGGAGAAAACTTCTGCTGGTAATATATGTTCTTCATCTTGATTGTGGTGATGGCATCAAAGGCTTATGTGTATATCAAAACTCATCAAATTATACATTTTAAATATGTGCAGTTTATTGACTGGATGGCAATTTTACCTTAACCTAAAAGCTGTGGAAATTCTATTATTCTAGAATAGCAAAAAGCAATAAAGTTCCTAAAAACAGCAACAAAAACAAGAGGCAATAGGTCTTGTCAATTTACTCACACACTTACCCGAGTGGGTGCTCTTCATTATTTCCTACAGTTTTGTACTTCCATTTGAGATATTTTCATTCTGCCTAAAAAACTTCCTTCAGTAATCTTACAGTACAGGTCTGCTGGTCATAAACTGTCAGCTTTTGATTGTCTAAAAATGTCTTTATTTCGCCTTTTTGTCTGAAGGATATTACTGCTGGAAGTAGAATTCAAGCTTGGCAGGTTATTTTTGCCAACATTTAAAAAATGTGTTATTTCCCAGTTTCCACAGTTGTGTTAAAAAGTCAGCCATCAGTTGTATTATATTGTTCCTTTGAACATAGTGCCTTTTTTCCCCTCTTCTAGCTGCTTTTAGGAGTTTCTCTTTGTTGCTAGTTTTCAACAGTTCCATTAAGATATGCTAAGTGTAGTTTTCTTTGTGTTCATCCTGCTTGGGGTTTGCTAAACTACTTGAATTTATAGGTTGATAACTTTCATCAGTTTGGGAAAATATTTTATCATTACCTCTTCAAGTATTTGCTTCCATGCTAATCTCTCTACTTTTGGGTCTCCAATTACACATTAGACTTTTTACAAGTGTTCCACATGTCTCTTAGGCTCTGTTCTACTCTTTCCATTCTTTTTTTTTCTGTGCTTTTATCTAGTTATTTTCTATTGATCTGTCCACAAGTTCTCCAGTCTTGCCTTCTGCTGTGTATAGTCTGCTACCGAATCAGTACAATGAATAATTAATTTCAGATTAATGTCAATTAATTATTAATGGGGGGGTTTGTGGTGGTGATGTTAAGGAAGATTTTGTTCTGTCTTGGTTTGTTTTTTAATGTGGCATGCACTATACTAAGCCCTGGGAGTACAGCAACGAACAAAACAGACATAGGCCCTGCTCTCGTGGAACTTAAATAGTATACATTAAATTTACCTGTTTTTTTTTTGTTTTTTTTTTTTTTTTTAAGAACAATAAAGAATGAGGGGGAGGTGGAGTGAGGTCCTGGAGTCCTGCGCCAAAGTTTCTAATTAAACTACAAATAAAGACCTTAAGCAACCAACGTTGTATTTTTGATTCCTAGAATGTTCACTTGGTTTCTTTCTGTGGATTCCAATTCTCTATGAAAATTTTCATCCATTTTATCCATATTTTCCTTTATTTTCTTAAGTATATTATAGTTATTTTAAAATAAGTCCTTGTCTGATGAACTTCAATTTTCTCAGTCTGCTTCTATAGTTTTATTTTTCTCTTGAATTTTTCCACCCTTTCACATCTCTAGAATAGTTAATAGTATGATAGTATTATAAATGAAAGAACCATAGAAACCCCAGAATATATCTTCTCAGTAAGAGCTGTCTATTTCCTCTATTAGGCAAAAGGGATAAGATAGGCTGATCACCTCAGTCCAATCAGGAATTGAACTGGGCCAGGGATATGTTGCAGTTTTAGTAAAATGCACTTCCTCTCTAGTTTCCTTTTCCTTCAGTGTGTGTCCAGAATCGGCAAACGTCAGCAATCCTCTGCTCACCTATAAAGATCTCTTCTATCTCTGGAATTCTAATTCATCTAGTCCTCATTACAGCCATAGCTCTCCAATATTTTTTTTAATATTGATTTTTAAAGTTCATCCAATTGTGGTTTTCTAACTTGTTGCAGTGATACATATGACTGTACTGTGACCTATTAAATACCACCCAGAAATTAAATTCTCCCTGTATATCACACAGCAGTGGTTTACAAACCCAGCTTTACGTCAAAAATGACCTGGGACCTCTAGAAATCACAAGATGTTTAATAGAGCCAGGAAATCTGTACTTTTAACAAGTCTTAAGTGATCTGGCAAAGCTGACATTTCTAAAGAAACTAGCGTGCCTGCACCAGTTGCTCCTCCTCTCCCCTGCCCCACAGCTCAGTATTTATAAGGACATTTAAGAAAAAATACATACTACACACAATGGATAAATTAACAGAAGAGTTAAAACAAAAGTTCAGAATAACTAGAAATTTTAAAGACAAAAATATGTAAAAGCTTTTAAAATACATTAGGATCAAAAAGATGAGGAAAGAAGAACAAGAATCACTAGAGTCCATGATCCAGCACCAATAGGTCATTAAAAGCAGAACTATTCAACTCAATTTTTATTTCTAATTGTCCTAGTTGAAAATAAAACAAGGCCAGGCATGGTGGCTCACGCCTGTAATCCCAGCACTTTGGGAGGCCGAGGCAAAAGGATCACCTGAGGTTAGGAGCTCGAGACCAGCCTGGACAACACAGTGAAACACTGTCTCTATTAAAAATACAAAAATTAGCTGGGCATGGTGACAGGCGCCTGTAATCCCAGCTACTCGAAAGACTGAGACACAAGAATCGCTTGAACCTGGAAGGCAGAGGTTGCAGTGAGCCGAGATCGCGCCATTGCACTCCAGCCTGGATGACAGTGACTCAAAAAAAAAAAAAAAAAAGAAAAGAAAATGATCTCCAAATCTGAAAAAAAGCATTGCTGAGAGTCGTCAGAACTTAGATACATAAAGCATGAAGAGCTCACCTCCCTGTTTTACCTGAGCTCAAGTGTACATGAATCCAAGGTACAGATGAAAATTTAGAAATATGGTAAGAGAAATGCTGTCCATGAACTTGCAGAAGTCATGAAAAGTAATAGGAGCCAGATCGGGAATGAGAAAATGTTCTTGCAATTGTCAAAATCCAAGAGTGGGTAAAGGTGAAAGGGTGATTTTAATACTATGGACTTAATTTAATGTCAGCATCCAGATAATTCTAAGACTGATTATGCATGAGATGTTAGCACTTATACAGGGAAGCAGCATTTACTAATAAAATCTTACCTTTGTAAAGCACTTTTGCTTTTGAGTTTAGAGCAGACAAAATACTTTCATGCATATTACCTCCTATCTTTGATTCTCATAGATCCCTGTGAAAAAGGGCAGGTAACATTATGTCCCCTCCACCACCTGTTACTCTCTTCAACATATTAGGAATTCAGGGCTCATACAGCTTGGCTTGCCCCCCTGTTAATTCATTCCAGTAGAAAGTTAAGACTTAAAGTCAAGTCCTCTGATTCCTAATTGTTTTTATATTACACAGCTCTTAAAGTCAGTATAAGAATAAATCACACTGAAATGATATATAGGATTGCTTTAAAATAATAAAGAGGTGGTGAGCAGGAAATGGGTAGGAATACGGATGAAATAAGACTAGGGAGAAATTGAGTAACAGATACAAAAGGATTAATTTATAATCATCTCTCTAGGCCATGTGCAGTGGCTCACGCCTGTAATCACAGCACTTTGGAAGACTGAGGCGGGTGGATCACTTGAGGTCAGGAGTTCGAGACCGGCCTGCACAACATGACAAAACCCTGTCTCTATAAAAAATATAAAAAATTTAGCCAGGCGTGATGGTGTGCACCTGCGATCTCAGCTACTCGGCAGGCTGAGACAGAGGATGGCTTGAGCCTGGGAGGCAGAGGCTGCAGTGAGCCGAGATCGTGCCATTACACTCCAGCCTGGGTAACAGAGTGAGACTCTGTCTCAGAAAAAAAAAAAAAACTCTCTAATTTTATGTTTGAAACTTTTTATTTTAAAACATGTGAATTAACATTTTTGATAGGTATACTGTACTGGTAATCAAATGCATACCAAAAATATACTGTACCTGAAGCTCAGCATTTTTTTTTTTTTTTTAACAGAGTTTCACTCTGTCACCCATGCTGGAGTGTAGTAGCATAAAACACCACTCACTGCAGGCTCAACCTCCTGGGCTCAAGCCATCCTCCCACCTCAGCCTCCCAAGTACCTGGGACTACAGGAGTGCACCACCACACCCAGCTATTTTTTTGATTTTTTTGTGCATACTAGCTATGTTGTCCAGGTTGATCTCAAACTCCTGGGCTCAAGCAATCCTCCCTCCTCCGTCTCCCAAAGTGCTGGGATTACAGGTGTGAGCCACCATGTCCAGCAAGCTCAGCATTTTTAAATCCATTTAAGTTTCATATAATGCCCTCATACAACATTGAGAGGAAAGATAAAAAATGGTATGCCTGAGTACTGACCACCATTGCACCAAAAGGAAAACAATTAGGATAGTGAGGTGTCTCGAAAACATGTCCTTTGAGAAATGGTTGAAGAATCAATGAAATTTTTTGGTAGGGGTGGGAATCTAGGATGTACTTAAGATGTCTTCAAATGTTTTTATTTTATTTGTATGTATGTATTTATTTATTTATTTATTTTTCAGAGATAGAATCTCGGTTGGGCACGGTGGCTCATGCCTGTAATCTCAGCAATTCGGGAGGCCGAAGTGGGAAGATCGCTTGAGTCCAGGAATTCAAGACCAGCCTGGGCAAGATGGTGAAACCTCGTCTCTACAAAAAATAAAAAAAAATAGCCCGGCATGGTGGCATGCACCTGTGGGTAGTTTGTGTCATGAGAGGAACAAGAGCTTCAGGTCTTCGTTGATCTTTGTTGCCAATATATGACTAAAACAAAACCTACTACCACTGTCATTCCCTACTGCAGATTCACTTATCAGAGGCCAAAAACTGAAACATAACAGGGAAAGAAATACTTTCCTTTTTTTCCCTCCTCACTCATTACCCAAAAGGAAGAAGACTCACATGGAGCATAAAAGCACAACATTTTCCCAGACCCAAGGTGGGACAGGAATAGAAGGCACTGATAAAGACAGGAGAGTAGAAAAAAATACTCCAAAAGACAAGATGAAGGATTTGAGAGTTGTTATAGGGAAAAAGAAAAACTGAAAAAGTAGATGTAACAATTAAAAAAACCACATCCAGGAATCTTCATTCAAATACTACCAAAGTTTAAAAGTTTGCCTCAAATGTAATCAAACTCTAAGTAAAATGTTCTGAGAATATAAAAACCAATTTTATAAAAATAGACTGTGCAATGCCAACATGAAAGTGATAATCTCATATTTATAGCTGTATGTATATTTCTGTTGGTATTTTCACAAATTCTATTCTCTCACTTAAGAATGTACAATAAATATATTATATAAATAAAAGGGAAACAATGTTACAACTTCTAACAGCTGAAGAAGTTTTGATAAAGTGACCAAGAGAATAATACATAATGAAATCAAGGATATATAATGTTTAAAATTTATATCTATTTCTAACATCTAACCAACTTGAAAAGATTCCGATACTCTTAACATGAACATAAAAGGAAAAACATAATATACCATCTTCGAGTGAAGAGGCAATCATACATCCCTCATTTTGCATATTTGTACTACCTGTTAGTAGAATTTAGACTTTTTAAAACTATTTATTGGAAAGATAGTGATCTAAAGATTAAGACATCCATACTCTAGTTTAACTCAGTTAATTATATAATCATATGATTGTGAACATGTTGTTTTCCCTCTGTAACTTTTTTTCTCACGTAGAGTAGAAATAACCACCAAATTATAAAGAATGGATAGAAAAAAAATACTGCACATATGCTAATACATTTTTATGACTATTTATAGCTTCCTTTCATGTAAGATTCATACCTAAGTCATTAAACAAGCCCATGATGTGAGGAGGGTAAGTATCATGCCCATTTCACATATGAAAACATAGAAAACTGACGTTCGGAGAGGTTAAGAGACTTCCCCAAGACCACACTGCAAGTTGCACAATCAAGAGCTTTTTCTTTTACTACATAGTAGGCTGCCCTCATAAGTCTAAAGTGGTAAAAGTTGTTTTCTCATGCCCAAATTACTATGAGAACTACCCAAGAAAAACCGTGTCAACAGAAAAGTGTCACCACTTGAGATCATTAAGAGACATAACTTCCCAAAAGGTCATTATCTGAGTATAAAATTTTGATTAAAAATAAGTTAAATAATCCTTAAAAGTTTCTAGCAGTCCTGCTGTTTACTAAATTAATTTCATGCCTCTTGTGCTAGATACACCACTCTGCTGGTGGGGGTGGGGCAAGGGAGTGAGGTGGAGCAGGAAAGAATTTCATCAGAAAAAGTTAAGTTCTCGGCCGGGCAGGGTGGCTCATGCTTGTAATCCCAGAACTTTGGGAGGCCAAGGCAGGCGGATCACCTGAGGTTGGGAGTTTGAGACCAGCCTGACCAACATGGTGAAACCCTGTCTCTACTAAAAAAACAAAATCAGCTGGGTGTGGTGGTGCATGCCTGTCATCCCAGCTACTCGGGAGGCTGAGGCAGGAAAATCACTTGAGCCTGGGAGGCAGAGGTTGCAGTGAGCCCAGATCACGACATTGCACTCCAGGCTGGGCAACAAGAGCAAAACTCCATCTCAAAAAAAAAGTTATCTGAAGTTCAATGGAATAAGACATTAAAAGCTATAAAATATGAGTAAGGGCAGGCGACAGCTTGTGGACTGCAGTGGCAACCCTAAGTCAAACCGTGAGTGCCAGACTATGGTTTAAAGAAAATATGCAATCTGGAAGTTTGCACCTCAAGTTACTGCTACTGCAAAGTAATTAGTACCATTTATGGTAAGAATATGTAAAGTTTTAGAACGTGATGCCAATTCTTCATTTTAGTAGGATGAACTCCACATTAGCTTGAGGCTTTGTCTCAACAGAAGCTTTTTTGATGATATAGTCAATGGCTCAAAAGCCACTCAGGACCCAGCACAGTAGTTCACGCCTGTAATCCCAGTGCTTTGGGAAGCCAAGGTGGGAAGACTGCTTGAGGCCAAGAGTTTGAGACCAGCCTGGGCAACATAACAAGACACCGTCTCTACAAAAAAAATTAAAATAATAGCCAGGTATGGGGGCGCACGCCCATAGTCCTAGATATTCGGGAGGTGGGACATCACTTGAGCCCAGGAGTTCGAGGCTATGGTGAGCTATGATCACCACCGCACTCTAGCCTGAAGAACAAAGAAAGACCTCACTTCTAAAATAAATGAATAATAAACAATTTTTAAAAACCAGTTATATGTGGAGAATATAACTATATATCACAGGCATATAACATTTGAAGTGGTTAAATGGATCGTCTTTAAGGGACTTTAGCGAGGGTACTATAAATAGCAGTTATAGTTTATATTCTATAGCATTAAACACCTGAGAGTACTCTGTTTACTGAAGGCTCTACCACATAGTATGATACAGAAATTTACAACTTGCTGAGACCTTAAACTTAATTCACAGTCACTACAATGTAAAACCACTTCAAGATCAAAACAAATGGTCTCATCTTTCCCTTCCCACCCCCAAGAAAATGGGGTACTTTAAAAGATGTCAGATGAAACAAGCCAATACTTTTAAAAACACAAGTCAATCCTTTGCAAAGAAACAGATTAAGATGCTCATATTCTGCTTCAGTATTGATCCCAAGCCTTTTAACAGTTTAAGCTGACCACAAATCTCCCTTTCCACTTCTATAGAACATTCTCCTCCTTAAACTTCCTTTAGAGCCTTCAGATACCTCCTGTCCCTTGACTTATACACACACACCTCCAAAATATATGCAGACCTAAGGAACAACTGGAAAACACATTTTTAATTAATACACTGCTTATCCTTAAAAGTATGTTGTTAGAATGCAACAATATAGAGTCTACATAGAACCCCAGAATACCAAATTTGAAAGCTACAACAAAAATGCCCCACAGCAATCTGAGTAATTTAAAGAACAAAGATGTAAAAAATAAGGCATTCTTACTACTGTATTACATGACTTAAACTTTTGTTTAAGGACAAAATTTTTGGTTGGGTGCAGTGGCCTGTACTCAAATAAAAAACGAAAAACAAAAATACTTTCTCCATGTTAAAAAAAAAAATTTTTTTTTTGAGACAGTGTCTCACCCAGGCCAGAGTGCAGTGGTGCAGTCATGGCTCACTGCAGCCTTAATTTCCTGGGCTCAAGCAATCCTCACTCAGCCTCCCAAGTAGCATATACTACCACACCTAGCTAATTTGTCTGTTTTTCTTTTCTTTACTTTTAACCAATGCACACCAGCTGATTTTTTTTTATTTTTTATTTTTTTACTTTTTGTAGAGATGGGGTCTCAACTCTGCTGCCCAAGCTGGTCTCAAACTCTGAGGCTCAAGTGATCCTCCCACCTCAGCCTCCCAAAAAGCTTGAATTATAGGCATGAGCCACCGCACCCAGCCAAAACATTTTTTAAAAGCAGACTTGGCCGGGCGTGGTGGCTCACGCTTGTAATCCCAGCACTTTGGGAGGCCGAGGCGGGCGGATCACAAGGTCAGGAGATCGAGACCACGGTGAAACCCCATCTCTACTAAAAATACAAAAAAAAATTAGCCGGGCGTGGTGGCGGGCGCCTGTAGTCCCAGCTACTCGGAGAGGCTGAGGCAGGAGAATGGCGTGAACCCGCGAGGCGGAGCTTGCAGTGAGCCAAGACTGCGCCACTGCACTCCAGCCTGGGCGACAGAGCGAGACTCCGTCTCAAAAAAAAAAAAAAAAAAAAAAAGCAGACTTAAGGCCAGGTGCAGTGGCTTACATCTGTAATCCCAGCACTTTGGGAGGCTGAGGCAGGTGTTTGAGGCCAGCCTGGCCAACATGGCAAAACCCCGTCTATAGTAAAAATACAAAAATAGGGCCAGGCACAGTGGCTCAAGCCCGTGATCCCAGCACTATGGGAGGCCGAAGCAGGCGGATCACCTCAGGTCAGGAGTTCAAGACCAGCCTAGCCAACATGGTAAAACCCTGCCTCTACTAAAAATACAAAAAAATTAGCTGGGTGTGGTGGCACACTCCTGTAATCCCAGCTACTTGGGAGGCTGAGGCAGGAGAATCACTTGAACCTGGGAGGCAGAGGTTGCAATGAGCCAAAATTGTACCACCACACTCCAGCCTGGGTGACAAAGCGAGAACTTGTCTCAAAATAATAATAATAATAATAAAGCAGATTTGAGAAAAGAATCTAATTTCCTAATGGTTAAAAAGTCAAATAAAAAGGGTAGGGCAAAAAACAGGAACATTTAAAATAAAATGTAACAGTATTAGCCCAGCACCATAGCTTATGCCTATAATCCCAGCACTTTGGGAGGCCAAGGCAGGTAGATTGTTTGAGGTCAGTAGTTTGAGACCAGCCAACATGGAGAAACCTTGTCTCTTTTAAAAATACAAAAATTAGCCAGGTGTGGTGGTACGTGCCTGTAATGCCAGCTACTTGGGAGGCTGAGTCAGGAGAATTGCTTGAACCCGGGAGGTGGAGCTTGCAGTGAGCTGAGACTGTGCCACTGCACTCCAACCTGGGCAATAGAGCGAGACTCTATCTCAAAAAAAAACGAAGAAGAAGAAAAAACAGATCTTGTCAATGGATACTAAAGTAAGGTATATATTGGCCAAGGTACATACAAAGGAATATCCAGAGACTAGTCACCCTCCCTTTTTTTTTTTTGGAAGACAGAGTCTCACTCTGTCACCCAAGCTGGAGTACAGTGGCACAATCATGGCTCGCTGTATCCTTGAACTCCTGGGTTCAAGTGATCCTCCTGCCTCAGCCTCCTGAGTAGCTGGGACTACAGGCACATGCCACCACACCCAACTAATTTTTTTTTAGAGACAGCATCTCACTATGTTGCACAGCCTGGTCTTGAACTCAAGGCCTCAAGCAGTCCTCCCACATGGGCCTTCCAAAGTGCTGGGATTACAAGCATAAGCTACTGCACCTGGCCTACTCTCCCTTATTTAGTGAAAACACAATAATCAGTAATAAGCTACACTGCACTCTAGCCTGGGCGACAGAACAAGACTCTGTCACAAATAATAATAATAATAATAATAAGCTATAAAGAAAACATATAAATCTTATATTAGAAAAATTGTAGACTTTTCGAAGTGTTTCACATTCATATTCTATCACACCATTGCAAAATGTCCTAACAGTAAGTGACAAATCCAAAATTACAAAAGGAGTTGATCAGATCTGAAACCTGATTCAAAAAACATGTTTGCTCTATCGGAGGAAATATAAATATGTATAAATTCCTTCTTTGTGCTAATTTCCTTACTCATTCCTAGTTAAAATATCACTTATCAGACCTAGGCTATTACAAACACGGAAGTAAAATTCAGTAAAACAAAGCCAAAAGTACCACTTTTTTTATTTAGCCAGTCTACCCTTCAACCAGGAATCATATGAAAAACATTCCATCAATGTTCTGTGTGTTTAAGACTGTGCTGGGCACTGGGGTGACTAGAAGAGAATTCAAATAGGGTTCTTTGCTTTTCAGAAAGTATACACTCCATTTGATAAAAAGACAAGAAAAAAAGAAAACAAAGCCAAGCTGTGTTCAACCAATCCTCCTAAAGGAAGAAAACTTACTGTGTGGTTCTGTAAAACTCCAGGTAACACGGATACCAAGAAGTGAGATAGCAGAGTTTAGTCTGAAACAACCTCATGGGAAAAAAAAAAAAATGAAGTCTGAGCTGAATATTGAAGGATGGACAGGAATTAGAAAAGCACAAAGGAGGAATTAAAGCATTCAGACAGGGACTGGCAGAAATAAAGACCAAGAAGTGGGAAGAAGCATGATACATACAGAAGAGACTGAGGTGACCTGCCTGGAACATAGGTGCATGCAGAGGCATAATGGGAAAGAGTTTGGTAAATTAAGTGGGGTCAGCTGCCAATAGACTGCTGGGTCACAGAGACATGCTGTTAGAATATTAAAATCATCAATTATTTAAACTTGAAAGAATCTAAAAGATTTTCTAGCTATTTCTTTTTCAACAGATGAGGAAATTAAGGATCTATAGGAAAGCTAATGGCTAGGATAGGGACAAAGGCAGTGAATAGCAGAACAAAACTAAGACCTCCGCTAAGGAACTCCAGTTCAGTAGAAAAGTATTGTGTCTTGGGAACTGGAAGAGATTGGTTTCCGGGGGGAGTGGAATATCACAGTGGCATTACAACTAAGCAATGACCACTATGTTTTGCCAGAAGTAATCACTTTCAAGAAAACAGCAATCAAGAAGGAAACCAGAGGCAGGAGCTACTTTTCAGAGTTATAAAGGAAATGGGTGGATAAACAGCAGAGGCGGCGAGTATCTGGCGGCAACAACAACAACAAAAAAGACTGGTCCACAGAGAGAGAGTTGCAGAACCAAGTAAACGTCTGATTTCCACGAGAAAGGAAATCTTAGCCTGAAAAGTGCAAAGAAAGCAGCCAACATAAAGACTAAATTAGTTCCCAGACAGATAAGGTGGAACGTGTAAGAGGGTGCAGAGAACTGAGGAACAGCTGGAAGAAATCTTTCTAAAGGATGAATTCCGCGCCGGGCACGGTGGCTCATGCCTGTAATCCCAACACTTTGGGAGGTCAAGGCAGGTGGATCACGACATCAAGAAATTCAGACCCATCCTGGCTAACACGGTGAAACCCCATCTCTACTAAAAATACAAAATTAGCTGGGCATGGTGGCATGCACCTGTAGTCCCAGCTACTTGGGAGGCTGAGGCAAGAGAATCGCTTGAACCCGGGAGGCAGACGTTGCAGTGAGCTGAGATAGCGCCACTGCACTCCAGCCTGGGCGACACAGCGAGACTCCCATCTCAAAATAAATAAATAAATAAAAATTTAAAATAATAATAATAATAATAATAAATTTAAAAATTCCAAAGCAAACAATAAGCATTATTATGCTCGCTTCAGCACCACATATACTAAAATTGGAAGAATAAGCATTATTTCTCACTCACCATAAAGAATTCGTCACCATAAAAAGAGTACTCATTTTCAACTATTATAAGGCATTATAAAAATTACAGACCAGGCTTGAAGAATGAGGCTAGGAGATATTTTTTAAATCCAAAAAGCTTCAGAGTTTTGCAAATCTATTTGTCTAATCAGTATGTGGTTTGTAATTTCGAAGATACTTGCCAATCATTTTATACTGTGAATCTCTCACCGCATATTCAAAGTACATTCAGATGAACACTCAATGTATGAGAACAACAAATATGCTACTATAACCTCTAAAATCAGAGTTTATTCTATAATATGTTCTTTAAATGAGGTTTTTTGGCTTTTATGTACTGCTTTTGCTTGATCGGATATGGAAAATATAATTGCTTTAAATGAACGTATTTACAACAAATCATTTTGGGATGGAGTTCTTTTTAATTCCTTTTTTTTTTTTAAGTTCAAATATCCATAGTTTTCCCATACTTCCTTTCAGAAATGAAGCTCTACAGGAACCAGTGGGGCATACAGAACTAGGTGAGACACACAGAAGGTTCTAATTTGCTTAGACACTGGGTTAATGAACCACAATTAAAAGCTACACATGGCCGGGCATGGTGGCTCATGCCTGTAATCCCAGCCCTTTGGGAGGCCAAGGCAGGTGGATCACCTGAAGCCAGGAGTTCGAGACCAGCCTGGCCAACACGGTGAAACCCCCGTCTCTACTAAAAATACAAAAATTAGCCAGGCGTGGTGGTGGACACATGTAATCCCAGCTACTCGGGACGCTGAGGCCGGAGAACGGCTTGAACCCGGGAGGCAGAGGTTGCAGTTAGCTGAGATCTCACCATTGCACTCCAGCCTGGGAGACAAGAGCGAAACTCTGTCTCAAAAAAATAAAAGCTACACGCCTACAATTTGTCAGTTTCAATTAGAAGCTTGCTATTTGGCACCACAAAGGCAGGTTAAGGAGAGACGTAAGATTTAACTGATAACATTCAGCTTTCTGGCTGTCCAACTGTGCAACTGTCATTTCCCTAACCAAGGAGGTGATTACTTCTAAAATTGGTAATACTCATTCAACTTAGACCCTAAATACTAGGTTTAGCTGCAGTATTATCAGGTTAAGGAATTTTATATTACCCACAAGAATGTGAGTTCAAAATGTCAATATGGCACACATCCACTTCTTTTAACTGAGTCTACTGCACTAAGTTGCTAAGCGATACCCATCAGAGTGCAATGTCTGTAATCAGCAGTGGCTAGAAATGCATTTCTGCTTTAATCACACCGAATATTAGAAATCCAACCAAAACAGCAATCATAAACAGAGTTGCCATCTTTAGACATGCATATGCTCCCTGGGGGCATAAGTGGTCCAACATGCAAACTCTTAGCTGTAATAAGGAAAAGCTTAACTCCCCCTGGGCCCAGTAAAGCAAAGTACAGATAATATAATCCAAAATTCAAAAGTTTTATCAACAGTTGAAACTATCTCTACTGGACTACAGGCACCCCCACCACCCAGTATTTGTATTTTATAGAGACACCGTTTCACTGTGTTACCAGGATGGTCTCAGCCCGCCTCGGCCTCCCAAAGTGCTGGGATCACAGGCATGAGCCGCTGCGCCCGGCCAACTCTTAAAATTCTTATACAACTGTCTCTCAGTACATGCAGGGCTTTTTCTCCCTTCAATAAAAATGTAAGCGATGGCTCACGCCTGTAATCTCAGCACTCTACTAAAAATCCAAATATTATCCAAGAGTGGTGGCAGGCACCTGTAATCCTAGCTACTTGGGAGGCTGAGGCAGGAGAATCACTTGAACCCAGGAGGCAGAGGTTGCAGTGAGCCAAGGTCGCATCATTGTACTCCAGCCTAGGCAAGAATCATGAAACTCCGTCTCAAAAAAAATAAATAAATAAAAATAAAAATAAACATTAAAAAATAAAAAATAAACTCTTCTAAATATATTTAATGGATTACAACAAATTCTATGGGATACTTAGGAAAAGTATCTCCCTGACGGTCAAGCATTCACTACTTTTCATGCTGAAGCTCTTACTAGATCTATGTCACTTAATCTTCCCATGCCTCAGTTTTCTGACTAAAAGACATTTTCAACCGTAAGATGAACTCTAATTTGAATTAAACATTTATCACTTCTATAATAAATTAATATATATAAGTACCTTATGTTAAACACTGAAAACCCTTACATTTTTGCATCTCAAGGTCAGAGACTTTAACTTTCTAAGAGAAAAATGTGAGGAATAGGCCAGGCACAGTGACTCATGCCTGTAATCCCAGCACTTTGGGAGGCCGGGGTGGGGGTGGGGGGCGGTGAAGGCAGCTCACCTGAGGTCAGGAGTTCGAGACCAGCCTGACCAACATGGTGAAACCCCCGTCTCTACTAAAAATACAAAAATTAGCCAGGCATGATGGTGCACACCTGTAATCCCAGCTACTTGGGAGACTGAAGCAGGAGAATCACCTGAATGCGGGAAGCAGGGGTTGCAATGAACCGACATCAAGCTACTGCACTCCAGCGTGGGCAACAGAGCAAGACCGTGTCTCAAAAAAAAAAAAAAGAAAGTGAGGAATAATCTCTTCTATACATCTTTCTCTTAATTACAACATAAGGAATGCAGAAAAATGCTGTTTTAAAAACTAATGTCCTTAATTTTTAACAGGTGGTGGTGAGTTTGATTCCACAATATGCATAACAACGAAGCCTTAAGGTATTTTAACGCTAGGGACAGAAGGAGAAACACTTTCGTGCATTGCTGGGCATACAGTCAAAATCATTCCTTTTGTTTTGTTTTGTTTTGTTTTTTGGGGAGACAAGAGTCTTGCTCTGTCGCCCAGGCTAGAGTGCAGTGGTGTGATCTCAGCTCACTGCAACCTCCACCTCCCGGATTCAAGCAATTCTCTTGCCTCAGCCTCCCGAGTAGCTGGGATTACAGGCGCCCGCCACCATGCCCAGCTAATTTTTGTATTTTTAGTAGAGACGAGGTTTCTCCATGTTGGTCAGGCTGGTCTCGAACTCCTGACCTCAGGTGATCCACCTGCCTTGGCCTCCCAAAGTGCTGGGATTACAGGCGTGAGCCACCGCGCCCAGCCCAAAATCATTCCTCTTTTAAGTATCTTTTTCCAATATGGTAAATAAGCCTAGAGATGAACGGGTAAGAAGTAAAAAAAATAAAGAAAAAACTGAAAAAAATTTTTAATTTTTAAAATTTAAGGAGAATTGCAGCGTGGATCCTTCAATTTCCTACACCCAGATTCTGCTGTCCACAAGGTTCAGCTTTGGGATTCTTCTATGTGCCTTTTAAATCCTTTCTTAAAATTACAGTCTTTTCTACCAAGTTTTAAATCTAACGCTCTATCAATAATGTAATCTTTTATATGCAGTAACATTAAACTTCAGATGGATTAGTAGTTTAGTTTAGATGCCTTTGGGTCTGGAAGCATACGAATGGATACAATTCCTTCAAGTCTCTGACAGCTTCATAATTCTATTTTATCTACATAACTTCTTCTCAACTTCCTCTGCCTATTCCAAGATATTTTCCAGGTAGGTCTGAAACACTTTGAGTCCCGTAAAGAAATGTTTATGCACCAAATTAGAGAAGAGCTCTTCCCCCACCCCTTCAGCTCCCATAATGTTTTACCATTATATCCAGTAAACAAAATAGATTGACTCAATCTTAAACAACTCCCCCATCACAGGAAGCCCACTGCAACCACAGCTGCAGAAAGTATCCCTTAAACCATCCCCAACTACCTACAGCAACACAAAGTTAAACCAATTTCCACTGACAAAAGGCTATGTGTGCATTCATTCTAATCAGCCCCGGGATTTATTGTGTGAAACTCAGGCGATAAAAAGTCACCTCCTCAAGCTACAAAACTTTTTTTTCATCCCAAATATTCTCAATGAAAGTCCTCTTGTCAACCAGGGGAGAGTCAAAAACAACCACAAACACTAGCAGAATGATCCACTCCAGGACCACATCCCAGCTGGCTTTGCTCTGTTGTCGGTGGCTCAGAAGCAGTTTCTCACTTTCCTTTCACCCTTCTCCCCTTACTCCCCAACATTCTCACTCGAGAATACATCACATCCTCAGACCGCTGGCAAAAAAAAAAGGGGGGGTGGGGAAGAGGCTGCAATTATCAAGGAAGGGGAAGATATTTCAGAACCACGGTTTCCACTGCAAACGGCAATAAAAAAAAGACAGTCTGTGTCATTAGGATATGGGGGACGACGTTGTGGGGCACCACAAAGATGTGCAGTGAGTGTGCACTTGAAGATCTCGGGGCAGGATGAGACGATGAAGCAGAAAGTAAGAAAACCTGTGCCTTCCTTGCTTTCTTCTGCTCTTCCCCGCTTTCTTCTGCTCTTCCCCCTCCAGGAGAGGAAGCTGAAGAAACTGGGGGAGGGGCGAAATGTTATCGTTCTCCTATCGAGGGTACATAAGACAGGCCTTAGGGTTCGCTCGTCCCCAGTTAGGAGGGTCACGGAGGGAAGAGGAAGAGAGAACCCCTAAACGTTATCCACCTCTGCTCAAAAACAAAAGTAAGGGGGTAATTATTAAATCCAGATGGCGTGCCCCTAAAGGCGCCCCCAGGTCACTCATCCCCATTCCCAAGCGGAAGGGCTGGGATAAAGTGGATGGAGGGTCGGAGGCTGGTCAGGGACAAGGCCCCACCCCCCGACTTAGGAGGGAAAGGGAGCCCAAGCTCCCAGCTGTCCCCTCCTACCCCTCACCTCCCGCCTTGGCCACCCCCACTTATCCCCCCTTCCCTTCTCTTCCCTTCCTTTCCTCCAGAGCCTGAGGCAGCCGCGGGGAAGGCGGCCGCTCCTACCTCCCCTCACCCACTCTGTCCCCACCCCCACTCCACTCCCACCTCCCGCCCGCCACGGGCCCGTTACCTGCTCGTCGAAGCGGCTGACCACGGCCTGGACCCATTCCACCGGCCTGTGCGCGGCCATGTCCTCCCCGCGGCCGGGGGGCGGCGGAGGGAAGGGTGGGCCGGCGCCCTGGGCCGGGAAGAGGGCGGGGAGCGGAGGCTGAGGTGAGGGAAGAGGCAAGGAGAGGGTCTGAGGAGTGCAGGCTCCCAGTATTCCCACGGGGGTGGGGATGGGGGGTCAGCGCCGAGCGGGAGGGGGAGAGGGAAAGGGGGCGTTGGCAAGGAGGCTGGGGGGAGGGGGGTAGGGAAAGGGGACCCGGGGAGGGGAGGGGGCCTCTTGGTCGCTCTCCCCACTAGCGCCGTCTCCCCACAGCCATCACAGTCCGAGACGCCGCCATGACACCCCACCGGAAGTGGGATCCTTTCCACGGCCCGGGGAGAGGGAGCGCGAGCGAGCTAGAGATTGAGAGCGCGGCTGGGAAAGGGGAGGGGGAAGCGAGAGGGAAGGCGGCCTGCCGCGCATGCGCCCGCGCCGGCCGGTTTCATTAATGAAAAAGCGAGTCCTCCTGGAGGTGACGTCATCTAACTCCTCTGGGCCGTCTGGCAAGCGTCCCTCACCGCCGTGGGGCTCACCTAGACTGGCGCTGGGCTCAGCTGGCGAGTGCCGGAGCTGACCCCGGAGCATCCGCTCCCATCCCCACCGCCCCCTGCAGCTGTCCCCTCCCCCGCCGGCCTCCGGGTTTGGATTGCTCCCGGAGTTAGTTAGGGCGCCCTGGGGCTAGCCTTTCTCCCGGCGCGCGGATCTCTGCGGCTAATCTCCTGGGGAGGCCGTGCTCTCAGCTTAAGCTCTCAGAAAAAATAAGGTATACGACCTCCGATTTTCAGGTTCTTCGTAGTTTGGTAGACTGCTGAGAAACAAAAAAGGAAGGCCAAAGAGAGATTCCGTGATTTTTTTTTTTAGAGGTCGCTTAAATCCCAACGCTAGACCCAGTGGCAATCAAGGTCCAGCCACCAGGTCTAGCATTGGCATTTAAGCCCAGCTTTCCTCTGCAAAACTCATAGCCATCCAAGTTAATGTAACTTTTGCACAGTTGATAAGAGATTCAAGTTTCACCACCCTCAAAACACCTTTAAGGCCTTGCATTCATTATTAATTCAATATATTCATCGTCTTATTTAAGTCTTTGAACAAACCTTTTCTTTTTTTTTTTTTTTTTTAAGACGGAGTCTCGCTCTGTCGCCCAGGCTGGAGTGCAGTGGCGCAGTCTCGGCTCACTGCAAGCTCCGCCTCCCAGGTTCACGCCATTCTCCTGCCTCAGCCTCTCCGAGTAGCTGGGACTACAGGCGCCCGCCACCACGCCCGGCTAATTTTTTTGTATTTTTAGTAGAGACGGGGTTTCACTGTGGTCTCGATCTCCTGACCTCGTGATCCGCCCGCCTCAGCCTCCCAGAGTGCTGGGATTACAAGCGTGAGCCACGGCGCCCGGCCTGAACAAACCTTTTCAATACATATCATTATCTTCATCAACTGATGAATACGTCACGTCCCCACCCCCGTGGGAACGCTGGGAGCCTGCACTCCTCCCTCAGACCCTTGATTTGCCCAAGGTCAGAGTTGACAGGTGGCAGAGTCAGGATGTAAACCAACGTGGTTTAACTCCAAGAACAATAGAGGTAGACTATGGGTCTCCTAAAACAAAGTCCTTCTCTATACCTCCAATACCAGAGTTGAAAGGATTTCATGTGTAATTGGTTGTGCCAGTTTTCCAGGAAGAGGATTACATCCAAAACAATGGATAATCTAAGTCTGACATTGGACTTTGGAATGAGTAATTTTTTTTTTTTTAAGACAGAGTCTCACCCTGTCACCCAGGCTGGAGTGCAGAGGCACGATCTCGGCTCACTGCAACCTCCGCCTCCCGGTTGAAGTGATTCTTCTGCTTCAGCCTCCCTAGTAGCTGGGACTACAGGTATGCGCCACCACGCCCAGCTAATTTTTGTATTTTTAGTAGAGACAGTGTTTCACCATATTGGCCAAGCTGGTCTTGAACTCCTGACCTTGTGATCCGCCCACCTCCGCCTCCCAAAGTACTGGGATTACAGGTGTGAGCCACTGCGCCTGGCCTGGAATAAGTAATTTTAAAATTTGTCTTCCTCAATACATTTTACCTAGGCAAATGTTTTTGTTTTTCAGAGACAAGGTCTGACTCTGTGCAGTGGAGTGCAGTGGCTCAGTCATAGCTCACTCCAGCATCAGACCCCTCGGCTGAAGTGATCCTCCCACCTCGAACTCCTGAATAGCTGGGACTATAGGTGAGTGTCACCCTGCTTTGGCTAATTTTTTTTTTTTTTTTTTTTTTTTTTTTGGTAGAGACACAGTCTTGCTATGTTGCCCAGGCTGGTCTGGAACTCCTAGCCTCAAGTGATCCCCGTGCCTTGGCCTCCCAAAGTGCTAGGATGACAGGGGTGAGCTACCACACAGGCCTCTAGGCCAATGTTAAAATGAATTCACACATTCCAAGCATGCGCTGATCAGCCAGTTAGGCCACACAGAAAGACACTGGGTGATAAGGGAGAACAAAACTAGAATTTTAATTTTACTACAGAAAATCCACAAAGCCAATAGCCCACATACAGACAGATATATCCTTGAGAAAAGTTTCCAATCTCTAGGTTGGTGGTTGTCCAAAATACATATTAAATTAATGTTTTATTCCACTAGAACAGTTTGGACATGTCTTTCGTCCCTTCTTTAAGGATGCAACGCAGATACTAATTTCTTTTAGATGATGTCAGAATGATGACTATGCTGGAAAGAAATGGATGAATATTAAATGAATGTCTATCTATGTTTCTCCCAAGTAGGACTCCTGAAAAAGCACTCACTCATACCCCCAAGATAGTATTCCAGTGCCCCTACTGCTAAACATCAGACCCACGACCTTCCTCTCCTTTTCTCATACTTCCTCTGAAAGTCCCTAACTACTTCCTTGTTGCCATGGCTTTTTGCCTGTCTCCCTGATCTTCTTCCCTACACTGGACGCAACTGCCCAAACCCTCAGCTCCCTTGCCTTCCCTGGCATTCCGTTGCTGAAGTTCCTCTATGCCTTTCTCTCCTCTTCTCTAGTTTATTCCACCATTGCCCACTCTTCTTTAGCTCTGTCGTAAGACACCCAAACTTCAGGCCCTGGCCCTCTGCTCTTCTTCCTTTACTCAAGCTCCTGCCAGCATGTCATTAATTCATCCTAATTTGTACTCCCTGTTCTGTTGCCTCCCCTCAGTGCCAAACCTCTCTACAGTCAGAGGCCTAGACTTCACCCCAACTTCCTCTCCAATTAAATTCAGTCAGTTCTGCTGAACCAGTATTAAGTGTCCAAATGGGCCGGTCATGGTGGCTCACACCTATAATGCCAGCACTTTTAGAGGCCGAGGTGGGAGGACTGCTTGAGCCTAGAAGTTCAAGACCAGCCTGACCAACATGGGCAACGTAGTGAGACCCCAGCTTCTACCAAAAAAAAAATTGTTTAAATTAGTTAGGCATAGTGGTGTGCATCTCTGGTCCCAGCAACTTGGGAGGCTGAGGTGGGAGGATCACTTGAGCTAGAGAGGTCGAGGCTGCAGTGAGCTGTGATCTCGCCACTGCACTCCGGCCTAGGCAACAGAGCAAGACCCTGTCTCTAAAAAATAAATAAAAATAAAAGTATCCAAATGCCTGTTATATATTATGTACTTTGTTAGATCATACATAGTATGTATGGCAGGAATGCTAAACAAAAGTGCCAAAGAAGACTGGGCACTGTGACTCATGCCTGTAATCCCAGCACTTTGGGAGGCCTAGGCAGGCAGATCACCTGAGGTCAGGAGTTTGAGACCAGCCTGGCCAATGTGGCGAAACTCCAACTCTACTAAAAAAAAAAAAAGCCGGGCATGGTGGCGCATGGCTGTAATCCCAACTACTTACTAGGGTGGCTGAGGCAGGAGAATTGCTTGAACCCAGGAGGCTGAGGTCTCAGTGAGCCAAGATTGTGCTGCTGCACTCCAGCCTGGGCGACAGAGTGATTCCATCTCAAAAAAAAAAAAAAAAAAATGCCAAAGAAGGTAATGCATAGAGACTGTGGTGAATTAAGGAGCATATACCCACCTCCATTTATCCAGATAAGAGATACTCTTTCCATTTAAAGAGTATCTGTCACTCAACTCCAGTTACTGCCATGCAGGAATGTTGACCCAGTGTTGCTAGATCTTCTAGTTACTCAAGAGAAGCTAGAGATCTGAACTTACATATAAACTCTTCCAATTTTTACATAGTGGCAGCCAATTTACATTTTTTAAATGCTGTGTAGCCCAACAAAATACGTCTGCTGTCTGAATTTAGCCCATGGAACACCAGTTTGACCAGCACTAGTCTAGTGAAAAAGCATGAGCCTTACAGTAGAACAGAATTAGATCTGTATCCTAACTTCCCCCATTTTGCACTGTCCAACAGTATTCAGGGAACCCTTAGTGTTTCGTATTGTTTTAAATGCATTTCTCTCATTCAGCCTCTGTTTTTTGGTCAGGCAACAAGCTCTGCCAATTTTTTCTTCGAGAGTTTTGTTCCAAGCTGGGAGCCGTGGCTCGTGCCTGTCATCCCAGCACTTTGGGAGGCCAAAGTGGGTGGATCACTTGAGCCCAAGAGCTCCAGACCACCCTGGGAACATGGTGAAACCTCATCTCTACAAATTTTTTTTTTTTTAATTAGCTGGGCATGGTGGCATGTGCCTATGGTTCCAGTTACTTGGGAAGCTGAAGTGGGAGGATCGCTTGAGCCCAGGAGGTCAAGGCTACAGTGAGCTGTGATGGTGTCATTGCATTCCAGCACTCCAGCCCGGGCATCACAGTTAGACCTTGTCTTAAAAAATAAATAAATGAATAAATATAAATAAAAAATAAAAAGCTTTTACAGTAGCATTCCCTTCATTCTGCCCACCACCCCCATCTCACTGGCACAACCAACCATCCCAGCATACCAAAGAGCACACCACTCTTCAGGACTAAGGTGCTCATTTCCTCAGCTGCTGGGCGCATTACTTGTCAACACCTATCAGCTAAATCCCTTTCCAGGAGTTGCCCTCAGCTGAAGAAAGCTGCCTCTCACCAGGTCTGTCTGCACTGACTGGCAGATGCAGGGCTCAGGGTGGGGCTGCTCTGAAGGGCTCTCCTGGCTCCAGAGCTCCCTTGGGATCCGGAAGCTGAGGCATTTGCTGTGACTACATTTAGTTCAACTTTTTCTGCTCAATCCTGCTCCTTTCATGCACGATGTTGATTCCAAGGGCAATTAAATCCCATGAGTGTGGCCGGACACCATGGCTCAGACCTGTAATCCCAGCACTTTAGGAGCTGAGGCAGGTGGATCGCGTGAGCCCAAGAGTTCAAGACCAGCCTGACCAACATGATAAAACCATATCTTTACAAAAAATTTAAAAAATTGCTGGACATAGCGGTGAGCAGCTGTCTTCTCAGCTACTCAGGAGGCTGAAGCTGGAGGATTGCTTGACCCAGGAGATAGAGGCTGCAGTGAGCCATTTGTACCACTGCACTCCAGGCTGGGTGACAGAGCAATTAAAGGCTAAGGAAGAGAGCCAGCGTGCCTCCTTAGCAGCATATAAAGGAAGTAGGAGCAGCATAAGGCAGAAAAAGCGGGAGATGAAGCTCAGGATTTAATTACAAGAGAAGAAGAACTCCAAAAAGGTTTTCAGCCCTAGTGAGTGTACTATACCAAGGTCAGGGGCATAGTTGAGAAGTGGGACCCTGACACTTTAGATGGGGCATCTGGGTCAATGCACTTGAGAACCTTAAAACCTTACGTCGCCTTGAGTGCTCTGGGTTTGTAGAAGTGTCCCAGTCCTCCCTCAAGAGACTAGCACCCCACCCCCCTTGCTTGAAGATCAAGAAGTATTATCTGCCTTGCAAGGCAACACACGCTCTCCTCAGGATCTACCTGCACTTTTCCACCTAACAGACCAATAACTAAGGTCAAGTCACACATAACCCCATTAAGAAAATGCTAGACCTGCTAAGGGAGGAGAGGTACTATATCCTGAAGGAGCTAAAAAACCTACCCAACTTAGGCCGGGCGCGGTGGCTCACGCCTATAATCCCAGCACTTTGGGAGACCCAGGTGGGTGGATCACGAGCTCAGGAGATCGAGACCATCCTGGCTAACATGGTGAAACCCTGTCTCAACTAAAAATAAAAAAAAAAATTAGCAAGGCTTGGTGGCAGGCACCTGTAGTCCCAGCTACTCTGGAGGCTGAGGCAGGAGAATGGCATGAACCCCGGAGGCGGGCCTTGCAGTGAGCCGAGATCGGGCCATTGCACTCCAGCCTGGGTGACAGAGAGAGACTCCTCTGAAAAAAAACCTACCCAACTTATATATACATCTGCAGAAGGTGGGAGAACCGGAGAAGGGGTCCCCAGTGTGCTGAATTGGGGAGGGAGGAGAAAATAATGCTAAATAAAGCAGAGCGTATTGATATAAGCACATTCCTGTACTACAGTATTTACATTCTGGCAAGGACTCCAGGAGATAAAGCTAACAGATTGCTAGGATGGCTCTAGAAAGCTTGGAGAAAGCAATAGCCCACACTAAGCAAAATAGGCCAGAGCTGTCCTGGCAAACAATGGAAGAAGGGAGCAAAAGACTCAGAAGTGGGAATGATATATTATTTACATCCTATCCTGTCAGCTGTGTTCTGCTGTTTATCACAAGCAATAAGGAATGTGCTATTGAGAGGGACACAAGCATCACTGAGAAGTCCAGTAGTTGCTTTTCTCTGTAGACCACGGCTTATGGTGGAAGATATTTCAGGAGCTAGGGTCCCTGATAGCAGGCCTCTGGGCCTGCGAGAGACCAGGTAGCAGAAGATTAAGTGGCATTGTTAGGAGTGGCAAGATAGAATGGCATCCAAGGAGGCCTGACCCACAGGGAGCTATGAAGGTAGTAGGATACTGTGTGCCTCAAGGTCTAGTTTTTAAAACACAAGGACAGTTAAGTAGGCGAGTGAGAGGAGCTGCCCCAGTAGTCATAATCCCTTGCCCTGTTTCTCAACCTGAGCCAATTTCCAGAACCTAATGACTAAGGAAGACTGGATTCCCAGCAAGGGTATATAGTGATGAGTCCTTGTCCTCTCTGAATGGGTACTTAGCATGGGCATACTTGGTGGTTGGCAGAACCTCTATAATAGTTCCTCGGCCTGTGGAGCAAGTGCTGTCATAGTGGGGAAGGCCAAGGCCATACCTGGGGAAGCTTCTAAAACTGCACCCCTCTCACCTAGCCGACAGTCGACATTTTTAAAAAGTGGCATACCCTGGGGGAACATCAGAGAAAGGGATGCAAATACAGAGCAGCAGGGCTCCCACTCAACAAGGCTGATCCAGCTGCTGATGCCACCAAATGCCCAACCTGCCAGCAATAGCACGGATCTTTTGTCAGTTACTCTTCATTCTTTTTCCTGCTGAGAACATAGATTAAAACCTGGAAGTGAAGCAGCTATTTTGCAAAAGATGGAAGCTAAAGGAAGCTTGGGTCCCTGATACTTCTTCAAGCAACTGTACCTGCCCTGAACTGCCTACCTCCAGAGTTCTGGTTACAGAAGAAAAATAAAACCTCTGTTTTGTGAAGTATGTGCATCCAGGTTTCAGTTCCATGCAACTGAATGCAACCCTAACTGACCCCCACAGATACTAAGAAAAGTAAAGAAAGAGGGGCTTTAAGCAGCTGCTGAATGGAGACCTAGAGGCATAGAAAGAGAGATGATTTTCAGAAGTGTTACTGTGGGTTGTAATAAGGAAAACATACATAGGAATTAACTTCATTTTTGGTTGCTAGGTTCTTCCTGTGAATGTTATACTACTCCAGAACTGGGCCAAGTGATGCCTAGGACTTATTTGTATTATTTATTAAGTAACTACTCATGTAATTATCGTAAGTGGTAGTAGTATCATTAGTACTACTATAACAAAACTTTGTAAGAGGAACATTCCAGAGGAAGGGGACACAAAAGGAAATCAGAGCCAGAAATGGACACTATCATGCCTTTGTTCTTTTCACCTGGGTCTGAAATAACTTTTCTTTTGTTTCTCTTTTTTTTTTTTTTTTTTTTTGAAGGCAGAGTCTTGCTCTGTTGCCCAAGCTGGAGTAGAGTGGCATGATCTCAGCGTACTGCAGCCTCTGCCTCCTGGGTTCAAGTGATTCTTGTGCCTCAGCCTCCCAAGTAGCTGGGATTACAGGCATGTACCACCATGCCCACCTAATCTGTGTATTTTTAGTAGAGTTGCAGTTTTGTCATATTGGCCAGGCTGGTCTCAAACTCCTGGCCTCAAGTGATCCATCTACCTCAGCCTCCCAAAGTGCTGGGATTACAGGTGTAAGCCATCATGCTCAGCCTATTCCCCGGACTTTTAAGCACACGTAGTAATCTTGTCTTCATCTCAGGCATGCTAGGCTCCTAGCAGTATCAAACCACAGGAGAACCATTATAAATTTGTTTTGATTGAGTAATCAAAGGGGAGCAGCTGGAAACAATTAGTTACAGACTAATTGTTATCAACTGCCTAGGTAAGGAAAATTACTATGAGGATTCATCCTATGTGAATGTTCTGGTATAGCCATTAAAAAGGTAAGTTATAAACAGCTGAGAAAGAAACATTTCAGTCTTTGGTGGTATAGTCTCTCAATCTTTCAGAGAACTCTGCTTCTATTAATATCATTTATTTCTTCATTCTCGCATACCTGTTGCAAACTAAGTGTTCCATGGGACTCATAAGAGAAGATTCAATTTCTGCTCTGAAGAAGTGTAGTTATGAAAGATACATCAGGTCTCTAAATAACTATCAGAGATGACAGAATAATAGAAACTTCCTTTTAAGGGGTGCTTACAAGACATCCGGCATTATACTATGCACTTATATACAATATTGTTTTTAAAGTCCATACAACCATACGAGGTAGATACCACTATCCCCATTTTACAGATAAGGAAAAAAGTTCAAAAAGATTTAGTAAAATGCTCAGGTCGCCTAGCTAGTGTAAGATGAGTCTGGTAGTTAGCTGAAGTCAGCTTTGTCTGACTCGAGGTTCATGCTCTTATCCACCATACAGCATGGTCCAAAGAGGGTTTCTTGGAACTTTCATGCCTCCAAATGACTCATGGCCAGATGAGTTTGAGAAATGCTATGCACTGTAGTTCCCTATGGGCAGTTCACAGTGTTGTTCTGTATTACAACGTAATAATTTAAGCCAGTGGCCTCCAAATTTTTTGACGGTATATTCCTTTTTTAAAATTTAAAAAAATTTTTTTGAAAGCATATTCATATCAGTAAAAGAATGTAAGCACCTCTGCCCAGTATAGGACTTACAGATTCTATATATTTTTAACTATTTTTAATTTTATTCTGTTTAATATATTACTTTTTCTTCTCACTAAAATTTCCAGCATTAGTAATATTTGCAACATGATTAACAGTATTTAATATATTATAAACATAAAATGTTAATATTGTTTATATTACTAAGAGCATTGTGGTTGGACTTGTTGTACATTTTTCAGCATTTTTTTTTTTTTTTGAGACAGAATCTTGCCCTGTCGCCCAGGCTGGAGTGCAGTGGCATGATCTCAGCTCACTGCAACCTCCGCCTCTTGGGTTCAAGTGATTCTCGTGCCTCAGCCTCCCTCGTAGCTGGGTTACAGGCACCCAACACAATGCCAAGCTAATTTTTTTTCTCTTTTGAGATGGAGTCTTTGCTCTGTCACCCAGGCTGAAGTGCAGTGGCGTGATCTTGGCTCACTGCAACCTCTGCCTCCCAGGTTCAAGTGATTCTCCTGCCTCAGCCTCCTGAGTAGCTGGGATTACAGGCACCCACCATCTTGCCCAGCTAAATTTTTGTATTTTTAGTAGAGACAGGGTTTCACTATGTTGGTTAGGCTGGTCTCAAACTCCTAACCTCAAGTGATCCACCCGCCTCGGCCTCCCAAACTGCTGGGATTACAAGCGTGAGACACTGTGCCTGGCCCTTATTTTTCAGCATATTAATGTACTGTTCCTTTCAAAGTTCTGCTTCTAAAGTTCAGTTTTGTGTTTGTTTTTTGTTTGTTTGTTTGTTTTTGAGACGGAGTCTCACTCTGTCACCCAGGCTGGAGTGCAGTGGTGCAATCTCGACTCACTGCAACCTCTGCCCCTGGGGTTCAAGTGATCCACCCACCTCAGCCTCCCAAAGTGCTGAGATTAGAGGTGTGAGCCACCACACCCGGCCTATTTTGTTCCTTTTTAAATGGATATCATAACTTATACATTTGCTCTAAAAGAGTACATATACACAAATGGATGAAGTTGTCATTGGTTCTGCTTACTATGTAATGATGCTTTTCTTTTTTTTTTTTTTTGAGACAGAGTCTCCCTCTGTCACCCAGGCTGGAGTACAGTGGCGCGATCTCAGCTCACTGCAACCTCTGCCCCTGGGGTTCAAGCGATTCTCCTGCCTCAGCCTTCCGAGTAGCTGGGATTATAGATGCCCACCAACATGCTCTGCTAATTTTTTTGTATTTTTAGTAGACATGGGGTTTCATGATGTTGGCCAGGCTTGTCTTGAACTCCTGACCTTAGGTGATCCACTTGCCTCGGCCTCCCAAAGTGCTGGGATTACAGGCGTGAGCCCCCGCGCCTGGCCTATGATATTAATTTTCCACCCTGTTCACTAATTATGCAAAGGTGCTGCTGCTCTTGTAATGCTGTTAGCGTCTTTCCATTTTCCCTGATGGGAACCAGTTGTTTTTCTAAACTAAGAAATGAGTACAAAATCCACTGAAACATTTCCTTTTAATCCTAAATGGGTTAGAAATTTTGATTTCCAAGTTTTAAAAGTATGCAGCTATGAGGTTTTTTGTTTTTGTTTTTGTTTTGTTTTGTTTTGAGATGGAGTCTCACTGTGTTGCCCAGGCTGGAATGCAATGGCGCAATCTCGGCTCACTGCAAGCTCCACCTCCCGGGTTCAGGCCATTCTCCTGCCTCAGCCTCCAGAGTAGCTGGGACTACAGGCACCCGCCACCACGCCCAGCTAAATTTTTTTGTATTTTTAGTTGAGACAGGGTTTCACATGTTAGTCAGGATGGTCTCGATCTCCTGACCTCGTGATCCACCCGCCTTGGCCTCCCAAAGTCCTGGGATTACAGGCGTGAGCCACCGTGCCTGGTCACAGCTATGAGTTTTTATAAATACATATTTGTCTTTACAACAAAACCACATAACTATGAAATATTTTTAAAGATCTGTTTTCCAAATGCCCTCTGCTTAACGTGTTTTTTTAGGAAAGGAGTTTGTCTTTCTCTCAATCATTGTTAAATAACACCTTTATTTTAAAGGTCACATTGCGTGTGTATGCACGTGCATGCAGGCATGTTTTGATACTACTGACAGCCTCTGGCCTTCACAGAAAAGGTCAGCAAATTTAGTTTATTGGAATCCAGTTAGTGTAATCTATAGAACCACTTAATTAGGCACAGACAAGCTGCAGTGTATGACCATGCACTGAAACTGAATAAATGAATGAGGGTGTCACTAATATGTCCTCTATGGTATGGAGTCCCACTCTTGGAGAAATGAGAACAGCCTGAGAAAATACAGATATAAAGAATTGGCTACCTCCCCTCCTTTCTCTCTGACCTTATCCTCCTTCCGAGACTAAATTGTGAACAAAGAAACTGTCAACCAGGAGCTCCTTCTGGGGAAGGAAAGAAAGCAGCCTTGATTAAAATGTAACTTCTAGGCAGGGTGGGCGTGGTGGCTCACGCCTGTAATCCCAGCACTTTGGGAGGCCGAGGCGGGTGGATCACGAGGTCAGGAGATCGAGACCATCCTGGCTAACACGGTAAAACCCTGTCTCTACTAAAAATACAAAAAATTAGCCGGGCATGGTGGTGGGTGCCTGTAGTCCCAGCTACTCAGGAGGCTGAGGCAAGAGAATGGTGTGAACCCGGGAGGCGGAGCTTGCAGTGAGCGGAGATCGTGCCACTGTACTCCAGCCTGGGTGACACAGTGAGACTCCATCTCAAAAAAAAGTAACCTCTGGTACTGGTGTAAGGACAGCATATAAAACAATAGAATAGGCTAGGCGCGGTGGCTCACGCCTATAATCCCAGCACTTTGGGAGGCCGAGGCGGGCAGATCACTTGAGGCCAGGAGTTGGAGACTAGCCTGGCCAACATAGCGAAATTCCATCTGTACTAAAAATACAAAATATTAGCTGGGTGTGGTGATGGGCACCTGTAATCCTAGCTATTCATGAGGCTGAGGCAGGAGAATTGCTTGAACCCAGGAGGCAGAGGTTACTGTGAGCCGAGATCACGCCACTGCACTGCAGCCTGGGTGAGACAGCAAGACTCCATCTCAAAAAATAAATAAATAAATAAATAGAATAAAATTGAGAGTCTGTAAATAAACCTTCACACTTACAGTTAATTGATTGTCAACAAGGATACCAAGACAATTCAATGGGGAAAGAATAGTCCTTCCAAAAAATACTGCTGGGATAACTAGATAGCCACATGCAAAGTAATAAAGTTGGACCCCTATCTCACACCATATACAAAAATTAAAATGGATCAAGGAACTGAATATAAGAGCTAAAATTCTAGAACTCATCAAATAAAACAAAGAAGTAAATCTTTGTGACTTTGTGTTAGGCAATGGTTTCCTAGATATGATACTGAAGCAAAGCAGTTAAGGGAAAAAAAGATAAATTGGACTTCACATTTTATTTTAACTTTATGCTTCAAAGAATACCATAAAGAAAGTGAAAGGACAACTCAAAGAATGGGAGAAAATATTTGCAAGTCATATATCTGATAAGGGACTTGTATTTAGACTATATAAAGAACTCTTACAACTCAAAAACAACAATAAAAACAAATAACCCAGTTAAAAAACAGGCAAATGGCCCGGTGCAGTGGCTCATGCCTATAAACCCAGCACTTTGGGAGGCCGAGACGGGCAGATCACCTGAGGTCAGGAGTTTGAGATCAGCCTGGCCAACATGGCGAAACCCTTCTTTACTAAAAATACAGAAATTAGCTGGATGTGGTGGCATGTGCCTGTGGTCCTAGCTACTCAGGAGGCTGATCAGGAAAATCACTTGAAAGCTGTGAGGCAGAGGTTGCAGTGAGCCAAGATTGCACCACTGCACTCCAGCCTGGGTGACAGAGTGAAACTCCATCTCTAAATAAATAAATAAATAAATAAATAGGCTGGGCGCGGTGGCTCATGCCTGCAATCCCAGCACTTTGGGAGGCCAAGGCTGGTGGATCACCTGAGGTCAGGAGTTCAAGACCAGCCTGGCCAACTTGGTGAAACCCCGTCTTTACTAAAAATACAGAAATTAGCCAAGCGTGGTGGCGCCCGCCTGTAATCCCAGCTACTAGGGAGGCTGAGACAGGAGAATCACTTGAACCCGGGAGGTGGAGGTTGCAGTGAGCCAAGATTGCACCACTGCACGCCAGCCTGGGCAACAGAGAGAGACTCTGTCTCAAATAAATAAATAAATAAATAAATAAATAAATAAATAATAGATAAATAAATACAGGCAAAGGATGTAAATGCACGTTTCTCCAAAGAAGATACACGAATGACCAATAAGCACAAGAAAAGATGCTCGACATTACGAGCTATCAGGAAATGCCAATCAAAACCACAGTGAGGTACCACTTCATGCCTAGTAGGATGGCTATTATAAAAAACACAGATGATAATGTCGTAGCAAGGATGTGGAGAAATTGAAATCCTGATACAGCACTGGTAGGAATGTAATATAGTGCAGGTATTTTGGAAAATATTTTGGCAGTTCCTCCAAAGGTTAAACAGAGCTGTGATCAATCAATTCTACTCCTAGGTATATACCGAAGAAAAATGAAAAAACATATGTGTACACATAGACTTGTACACAAATGTTCTTACTAGCTTTATTTATGATAGCCAAAAAATCAAAACAACCCAAAGATCTATAAAATGATAAATGGATAAACAAAAGTAGTATATTCATACAATGAACATTACTTATCTATAAAAAAGAATAAAGTACTGATACATGCTACACCATGGATGAACCTTGAAAGCATTATGCTAAGTGAAGGAGGCCAGTCACAGAATAGCACATACAGTATTGTATAATTTCATTTATATGAATTGTTCATAAAAGGCAAATCTATAGAGGCATAAAGTTGGTTAGTGGTTGCCAAGACTGCTAATGGGTATGAGGCTTAATTCTGGGTTGATGAAAGTATTCTAAAATTGACTGTGGTGATGGCCTGTAACTGTGAATATACTGGAGTAAAAACCCTCAAATTGTGTGCTTTTAGTGGGTGAATTGCATCGTGCTTGAATTATATCTGAATAAGGCTTTTGTTTTTTAAGTAACTCCTGCATTATTATTTTTCTTTTTTTTTAAGCAGGGTCTCACTCTGTTGCCCAGGCTAGAGTGCAGTGGCATGATCACCGCCCACTGCAGCCTCAATCTCCCAGGCTTAAACAATCCTCCCACTTAAATGATCCTCCCGCTAGTGCTCCCAAACAACTGGGACTACAGGTGCACACCACCATACCTAATTTTTAAATTTTTTTTGTGTGTTGCCCTGCCCAGGCTGGTCTCAAACTCCTGGGCTCAATGAGCCTCCCACCTCGGCCTCCCAAAGTGCTGAGATTACAGGCATGAGCCATATGCCTCCTCCATTGCTCTGATAGGCAAAATGAGAAAGGGACTAACCCCTCCTGTGCATTATAACGGGATTTAGGGACTTCAAGGGAAAGGGGAAGCACGTTGTTAATGAAGAAAAGATTCTTAATTAACCACTACTTGTTAAATCTAACAAGTTCAAAAGCTACCGACACAGCCATGTTTGCTGAAGCGAATAGAAAGCACAAAGATAATCTGACCCAGACAATCCATACCCATCCTCATCCACAGACCCTGGTAAGCCTGAGCCTCTCCCCAGCTCCTTTTACCTCTGATGGGTCTTCAGGACTTCCTTGTTCTAGCAGGGCTGATAGTCCTGCTGAGTTGCCCATTTGAATGAGGAGATGTCTGGAGAGAGGAGCGGGATGGAACAGAGCCTTCCCAGTGGTTTCCAGTGACTCAAAGAGGTTTTCCCAAAAGTCTTGTAGTAGAAGATGCTTGATCAAGAAAGTAGGACGTTAGGGGCCAGACCTTAGCAGAATCCTCTACCCCAACCCAGTGAAGGCCTAATTTTGTGCTACTTTCCCTTGCAACTCTGGGAGAATCAGATTCATCAAGAACTTTCACCTTCCTTCTACTGAATTTCAGTTCCCTTTCCAATGGTTCTAACATGCCCAGTGAAGTGAGTTGTTCCATCTGTACAACCTGGGGTGGTGTGGTGAAGGGGAAGGAGACCCGCTCCCTCTCCCACTTCCCAGTGAGGCCTATGAAATGACAACTAGGCTCTTCTACCAAGTGGACTACCTCAGGCCTAGAGTTGGAGTTAGCACACCACTGTAGGGGAGCCGCGGCCCTCAGCAGAGCTAGGAACAGTGGGAAACCTGTGACTATAGGACCTTCTTCTTCTTCTTCTTTTTTTTTTTTTTTTTTGAGGCGGAGTCTTGCTCTTTTGCCCAAGCTGGAGTGCAGTGGTGCGATCTCAGCTCACTGCAACCTCCACCTCCTGTGATCAAGCGATTCTCGTGCCTTAGTCTCCCAAGTAGCTGAGATTACATGCATGTGCCACCATGCCTGGCTAATTTTTGTATTTTTAGTAGAGATGGGGTTTCACCATGTTGGCCAGGCTGGTTTCAAACTCTTAGCCTTAAGTGATCCATCTGGCCAAACCTCCCAAAGTGCTGGGATTACATATAGGACGTGTTTCTAAGTGGATGACTCAAGGTATATGTAAGATCAAGCTTTCCATGTATACGTGTGTTAGAAGAAGCTGACCTCAGAAGGGCAGGTGAATATTTGGGTGAGAAAAGGCAAAACATGGCTAAGGAACAGCCAGGAGGCCAGGTTGGCTGGAATATGGGCCTAGTTAGAAGACAGAGTCATGAATGGGGCTATTCTGGGCAAAGCCTTGAAGGTCACGCTGAGAAACTGGAATTCTCTGCCTATAGCTCCAGTGTACAAAAGGTGGTTGTTACCCAAGGACAAAGCCACAGCTATGTCCTTTGCTTGGATTTCAGAAAAGGATACATTTTTAAATCATCTGCAGGAGGCTAAGACAAAGGTTTACCTTTGGCTCCAATTATATAATTCCAAAAGTACAAAGACTTTTGTACGTGTCTGGTTCTTGGTTGCACACATCAGAAGCCACCTGCAGTTTACCTAAACAGAAAGGGAGTGAGTATATTGGAAGAATGTTGGTGGGTCACAGAACAGGTGGGGAGGCTTGGCTACCAGCCCCAGGAAACAGGCAGGAACCCATGAAGATGAGTCAGCAGGAACCCATGAAGGTGAGTCAGCAGGAAACCCAGCCAAAGATGTGACACAGGAACATCACCCACAGCCACAGCCGCTGCTGTGGATGCTCTCTAAGGGCTCCTGTGTCTTGGCATCATCACACCCCCCAAAACCATCATTCCCCGCTGGAGCGGCCCACTGGTGAGCCAGGAGGCAGGGACAGGGAATGTCTGGCCTTTGCCAGCTCCCACAGGCAGAGGCCCTCCCATCAAGACCTTCCAAAAGTGGAATTCCCATGAAATAGGAAGGAGATCTGGGTGTTACATAGCCCCCAAAACCAGCAAATGTTCATAACTTGGAAATACTTTAAAAAGACTGATTTTTCAATTTTTTTTCTAGTTTTAACTCAAAGAGTTAAGTATGGGTTAAGTATATGGCCTGAACTCAGACCAGACCTGGTTTTGAAGCCCAGCGCTACCGTTTCCTAGTGGTGTGGCCCTCAGGTGATCCACTCGCCCCAGCCTGCCAAAGTGCTGGGATTACAGGGGTGAGCCACTATGCCAGCCTTTTACCTTTTATTGCTTAAGGCCATGGGCTTTGGTGTTACAGGTTTGGATTTGAATCCAGACCTACCAGATGATGTTGGGCACCTCAAGTGAGTTATTTAACTTCTCTAACCATCAGGCTTTTTTATTACAAAGTAAGAATAATGCTATCTACCACGTGGCAGTGCTGTAATAAGTAAATCAGATAGTCTGTGGAGGGTGCTTAGCACCCTGGCTTATAGATGAGAAGGGTCCTCATTAGTATTTATTGGTCCTCATGGGCTAGGGGAGAAGTAGCACCTCCCAAGAAGATTCTTTTCCTTCTGTAACATCACATGTACATTTGTCTCTTTGATGCTTACATTATCTGGCAAGGATTCTTTTGGTTTCTACAAAAAAATTTGTTTTAAATCACCTTGACAGTGGGAGGTCACATCTGTGGAAAATGCTAGTGTTCCTGTAACAAAAAGCTAGACCTGATCACTGCAAGTGTGCGGGTCCAAGGGTAAAGCGGGTCAGCACTGCTGAGAGTATTGTCCACTGGACTCTCGTTCCAGAGATGCTCCTCAGGAAGGGTGCTGTAGTCCAATAGGTTTGGCAAGTATGACTCCATCCTCCTTTTAGAAAATTACAATGCAGGCCAGGCATGGTGGCTCACTCCTGTAATCCCAGCACTTTGGGAGGCTGAGGCGGGTGACTCACTTGAGTCCAGGAGTTCAAGACCAGCCTGGGCAAAATAGTGAAATCCCATTTCTACTAAAAATACAAAAATTAGCCAGGTGTGGTGGCACATGCCTGTAGTCCCAGCTACTTGGAAGGCTGAGGCACAAGAATTACTTGAACTCAGGAAGTAGAGGTTGCAGTGAGCCAAGATCATGCCACTGCACTCCAGCCTGGGTAACAGAACGAGACTCAGTCTCAAAAATAATAATAATAATAAAAGTGTATATACAACATAGTATAAACATAGTTCTATTCAGAATCTACCACATTATAAATCTGACCTAACGTTAATATGGAAGCTATAATAAACATTTAATCTAAGGTAATTTTGTATGCCCCCCTTAGACTTTAGAAAAACTTTAAAAATGTGTGCTTAGAAGCTACCCAAAGAAATTTTACTACTTGCCTTCTTTTTCTCTCAGTGCCTTCTATTTTTCTCATTATATTCAACAGTATGTCATTTGGTTCAGTCCTACACTTGACACTCCGTTGACAACCATCAGAGTCCTTCATACTCTTTCAGGAAACCACACAAGTAAAAAGAAGCATCAGGAAATTCCACAGTGAACAGTTTAGGCAGGCAGATAGGCAGGTGCCTAAATCCTAACTATGGCGTGCATATGTGTGTGCATGTGTGCATGTACGTGATTTCTGTGTGCACATGAGTGTGAGTGCATGTTTTTGGTCATGCCTGCATGTGGGAACATGATTTGTGTGCATTGGTGTGTGCACAAGTGTGTATTTGTGGGTGCATGTGTGTGTGTGTGCATTTGTGTGTTGGAAGACAAAACACAACTAAGATGCTGCTTCCTGAAAGGGGATATGGGGTTTGGGGGCAACACAACTCCTTAAACTGTGTTTAAGGCAGTCCTTACCAGTTAACTTCCAGAGAAGGGAAGAAACTCAGAAACCTTTCAAAGGAAGGAAAGAGCAACAAAAGTTTGGGCATGATTAATTCATAAAAAGAGGAATGAAAATGTAAATAAAATGTTAAATTGAGCATTAAGTTCTTCAAGAGGCTGAGAAGGAACAGGCCTGGCTTTATTGTACTGCATTAAAACCAGTGATAACTATTTTCTTTTTTTTTTTTTTTTTTTTTTTTTTGAGACGGAGTCTCGCTCTGTCGCCCAGGCTGGAGTGCAGTGGCGCAATCTCTGCTCACTGCAAGCTCCGCCTCCCGGGTTCACGCCATTCTCCTGCCTCAGCCTCTCCGAGTAGCTGGGACTACAGGCGCCCACCACGACGCCCAGCTAATTTTTTGTATTTTTAGTAGAGACGGGGTTTCACCGTGGTCTCGATCTCCTGACCTCGTGATCCGCCCACCTCGGCCTCCCAAAGTGCTGGGATTACAAGCTTGAGCCACCGTGCCCAGCCTCAGTGATAACTATTTTCAGTTTTAAGTTGTAATTATTTTTTTTCTTTTAAGTCTTTTTCTAGGTTGGGTTTCCCAGAACAAAACTCTGAGATGAGGACTTGTGTGTAAGTAATAAATTTAAAAAGGGCTCCCAGGAGAAATCAGTGAAGGCGTGGGGGAGGCAGGCAAGGGAAGGAGCCCAGCCAGTCTGTGATTCAGCCTGATCCTGTGGGGAGGGGGTGGGTGGGAAACACTCTGGGATGTAAGTCACACCTGAGTCTGTCTCAGCCTAAGGCAAGAGAGGGTCTCACCCTTCATCATCCACTAAGGGCCATGCCAGGAGCATGAAAACCTACTAGACACTTCCGGAATTCTGTCCTTGAGTGAAAAGCGGCTGCAGTAGCCCAGGGCAAATTCCCCTAAGAAGAGTCACAGGTGCAGGCCATTGTAAACAAACGCACACTTGAAGGTGGAGAGAAATGACCAAAATCATAAAAAGATCTAGAGAGGGACTCTCTGAATCTGCTGTGATTCTGAGGGCTGCCTGATTAAAAAAAAAACAAGATCTGGAGGGATTTGGACAGAACACTTAGATCAAACATATCCTCTTTCACCGTGGGGGTTCCTGTCTGGGCCTCCTGCTGTGTGGGATATGCAGAAGGCACTGCAATGAAGAGAGAGTCACCAGTGTAGGAATGCAAACCATGAGGAGATAGTGAAGAGGCATTTGGAAGTCCTGAAGTACCATAAAGAATGAAGACTTCTGGCCAGGCACGGTGGCTCATGCCTGTAATCCCAGCACTTTGGGAGGCTGAGGCAGGTGGATCACTTGAGGTGAGAAGTTCAAGACCAGACTGGCCAACATGGTGAAACCCCATCTCTATTAAAAATACAAAAATTAGCCAGGCATGGTGGCACATGCCTATAATTCCAGCTACTCTGGAGGCTGAGGCAGGAGAATTGCTTGAATCCAGGAGACGGAGGTTGCAGTTTGCCCAGATTGTGCCACTGCACTCCAGCCTGTTGACAGAGCGAGAATCAGTATCAAAAAAAAAAAAAAGAAAAGAAAAGAAAAGAAAAAGGAAAAAAAAAGAAAGTAGGTAGACCTAGCCCTGTGATCCAGGAGAAAAAAGGATATGACTCAAGGACCTGCCTGAGAACCCAGAATTGGTTCAGAATATGAGAAACTCCATTGCAAGAGGCCCGTGAGCTCCCACCCAGATGAACCCTCACAGCAAAGACTGTACCATGAAACAGAAATCATCCCTGGCCTGGCCAAAGAAGCATGCCTGGACCACCACTGCCTAACAACTAGATGAATGGAAAATCTTTGAAAATTGGGTCATGGGTGCTGGGTAGCCTGAAATGTGCACTAAATGGGTATTTATCTTTATTGCTAGAGATCGCTGATTCCCAGGTATGAGGAACCTCTCTCTGCCCTCCTGCAAGGCAACACAGTGATACAGTTAAGGGGAGTCAGACTGCCTGTGTTTGTACTCTGACTGTGTACAAAGTGGGTGAGTTAAGCCAAGCCACTTCACTTCTCTGAGCCTCAGTATCCTCATCTGTAAAGTGGAGTTATTTATAAAACGTACCTCCTAGTGGTGGTTTTATTTTGTTTATTGGTTTTGTTTTTCCAAGATTCATTAGTATATATAGCTCAGTGCCTGGGATAGCCTGTGATCAAACACATTATCTGTTATTATTTGGCTGTACTTTCCTCTTGAACAGACTTCCTGAAACAACCCGCACCCCAGCTGAACTTATTTTGATATCATTAGCTTTTTGGTTAGTTATGGTTTACAAAAGCATAGTATATAAATATTCTATTTTGGGGCCGAGAAGAACATTTTCAGACTTTTTAATCAATAAAACCTTATTTTCAAACCAACTTCTGTGAGAAGCTACATTTGTAAAGCTAGTGAAAGCTGCCTCTAGTTGAAGCTGTTGGGAGCAGAAGCCTCACTTTTCTTCCTGCCCGGTGCCTGGGACACCATGGGAAGCCTTGGTCTCCTGGAACAAGTAAGAACACGCCCCACGTTCAACATTGCCCCAGTATATCCTCTTAGTTTACAGTCTGAAGTTCATCAGGGGGAGATGACTTGTTCAAGATCTTTCCAGCCTGTCAGGGACAGAGCAGGCACTTGAATCCAGGCACTGTTCTCTTCGATGGCTTCCCTCACTTTCGTCACTCCAGGACCACCTGCAACGTTTTTGGTTTTGCTAGAGTATCATGTTATTTATTTATCTAATTCCTTGCTGTGACTCCCCCTTCTTTTTTAAAATCTTAGCCTTGCTATGAGCAATAACATCCACGAATCTCATGTTTGACCTATTATATGTCTTTCTTAATATACATTTAAACAAACAAGTATTTTTAAAACTATGTGTTCGTGGCCAGGTGCATTGGCTCACACCTATAATCCCAGCACTGTGGGAGGCCAAGGCGTGAGGATCACTTGAGGCCAGGAGTTGGATACCTTGCAACAAAGGAAGACCCCATCTCTACAAAACATAAAAAAAAATTAGCTGGACATGGGGGCACTCACCTGTAGTCCAAGCAACTCAGGTGGCTGAGGCAGGAGTGTTGCTTGAGCCCAGGAGTTCAAGGCTGAGGTAAGTTGTGATCACACCACTGAACTCCAGCCTGAGCAACAGAGCAAGACCCTGACTCAAAAAAATTATATCTATATATATAAAATATATATATTATATATAATTTTAGAGCATACATTTAGAACAAAATATATACTTTTGGAACATGTATATATAATTTTGGAGCCTACTGCTCTGTGTGCAAAAAAGAAAATGTCTTAGCTCTATGGAAGCTCGTCCACGTTAGGTGCTGTGTTTATACCAAATACTAGGAGGTCCAGGGATTTGCTGGGCCCTGTTCCCTGTGGGCCTCAATTCAACAGGGTGACACAAGTTTAGAATGAAATTAAAGCATGACTACAATGCCGTTGTTTTTATGCTTTTTTCTTTTTCTTTTTTTTTTTAATTAGAAACAAGAGGTAGGAGGACGCTGAATCAGGTTCTTCTTTGAAAGCATTTCCCATTCTATAATTTACTGGGTTCCACATACTATGGAATGTTTGAATTTATAACTCTTTAAGAACTGTCTGTATATGTTTAATGTGTATACATTACATTGACAAAGCCAGAGTTAGTCCAGCCTTTGTAATCACAATAAGATGCTGCAGGGCTCAAATGGTGGGGAAATAACTCGCACCTTGGAATGTTAATTGCACTTGCTTCTCAGCCTGGAGGCTGAAAATGCAGCAGGATCATTGTGCAACACTACACGCCCCATCTTGTCTGACTGGCTCTAGCTTTAGAAATGAAGAAAGACAAGAAAATCATTTAAGTTTTGCCTAGAGTTAAGGTTACCTTTTTTTTTTTTTTAAAGCATTCCTCCTTTCCCTTTCAGATAAAACAACCCATATAGACTGTACCAGATATAGAGATTTAATGCTTTTTCTGTTATCTTCAAAGACAAAATTTTCAGTGGACTTTTCCACTTGATGCATGTCCTATGCTTGGCTTGTCACCTTACGTCTGACACAAAGGTAATATAAAGGACTGGTGAGATGTACCCTCTCCTTTGCATTCCACATTCAGAATGTCTCATTTCCGTTTCCAGTTACACAAATATCAGAGTCCCACTGTGGGTAAAAAGTCTTCCAGAAATGGGAAAGCCAGATTATCTAGTCAAGCTGCTCCTCACAGATGAACTAAAAATAATAATTAGTAAAGCATTAGCAGTATACTAGCTGAAAGCACAGACTTTCATTCAGACAGAGCTGAGTTTGAATCCTGGCTTTACCAACATGAGATGTGGAGCAAGTGAATTAACCTCTCTAGTTCTTTGATGTCTTCACTTACAATCCAAAGATATGAATAGTACCTACCTCATAGGGCTGCTTTGAGGATTAAATGAGATCATGCTTATAAGATATTAAGCGCTAGAAAGCACTGGAAATTGCTAGCCATTATTCTCATATAACTCTCATGATTACCATTACTTACAAATTGCCTGAAATCCATATGGTCACTGTGGCAGATTCCACGAATGGGTCCACACAACATCTGCTTTGACCATTTCTAAAACCTACAGTGTCTGGACTCTTTTGTAGCTAGGGTTCTGCCTATGACCCAGGTTCTGCCCAGCAGATGCCTATGTGCTCCAGGAAGATGAAGGTCATTTAAGCGGCAGCACATGTAGATGAGTCCATCTTTTTGCAGACATGACTGTGAAAGAGCTTTGAGAGAAGCCTCACTGTCCAGCCCCTAGCATCACAGGTACTGACTAGTGAGCAGCAGCCGTGGGGCTTCTGTGAGAACAGTCCTGCTTATGGCTGGGAATTTCTGCTGGGGTTGTTTCCGGCTGTATGGTATCCTCACCTGTTTCTCTGGCACTGCTGGAAATCCCATAAGGTACCTAATACCCTGCTGTAACCCCTTTCTATTGAAACTAACTAGAGTGAATTCTGTTGTCTGCAACTAAGAACACAGTAATTATCAAAACAATCAATACAGTAACTATCAGAATAATCCTTCTTACTATAGTATAAAGATTTCTTTTTTTTTTTTTTTTTTGAGACAGAGTCTTGCTCTGTCACCCAGGCTGGAGTGCAGTGGTGTGATCTTGGCTCACTGAAATCTCTGCTTCCCGAGTTCAAGCAATTCTCCTTCCTCAGCCTCCCGAGTAGCCGGGACTACAGGGGTACACCACCATGCCCGGATAATTTTTTGTATTTTAGTACAGACGGGGTTTCACCGTGTTGCCCAGGCTGGTTGCGGACTCCTGACCTCGTGATCCACCCACCTCGACCTCCCAAAGTGTTGAGATGGCAGGCATGAGCCACTACACCAGTCAAGATTTATTAGTCATATTCAGGTTACTAAGGGATAAATAAAAATATGTATAAAAACCTTTCCCTTGGCCAGGCGCCGTGGCTCATGCTTGTAATCCCAGCACTTTGGGAGGCTGAGGCGGGTGGATCACGAGGTCAGGAGTTCAAGACTAGCCTGACCAATATGGTGAAACCCTGTCTCTACTAAAAATACAAAAATTAGCCAGGCATGGTCGTGCGTGCCTGTAGTCCCAGCTACTCTGGAGGCTGAGGCAGGAAAATAGCTTGAACCCGGGAGGCGGAGGTTGCAGTAAGCCAAGATCACACCACTGCACTCCAGCCTGGGCAACAGAGTGAGACTCCATCTCAAAAACAAAAACGAAAACAGAAACAAAAACAAAAAAACCTTGCCCTTGCCTTCAAAATGCATTTATCCTAAAATATACCGAATGATTTGAAACCTGTTTTGTTTTTGTTTTTGTTTTTTTAAAAAAGCTTAATTTTCTTTGGCAGCGGAAAGCCTTTTCTGAGGAGCTAGCAGAATGAGCTAATTAAACTTGAAGCTTTACGGAAAAGAATCTTTATTGGGTCTTTATTGAGGATGACAGGCAAGCCTACCTGGCAGTGTTCTCTAGAAATTATAATGGGAGAGTTGAAAGGTGAGCCAGAAAGCCAGTTTATGTGTATAAGTAGTTGGCTCGGTATGTTGTATATAGTCATTAATGTACTTACTTATAGGATGGTACCCAGGGGTGTGCTCAATTACAATGAGGAGAATGCCTTGAAAGAAGTAATTAACAAGAGCATTGAGATATCTCTCCAGACAGATTTTGAATTAATGAAAAATTACTGTGCGATGGGTACAGCCCTCGGTGAAGCGTGGTTTCAGTTTTACCAGTGTTCTTATCTGTTTTCATTGTCATTAGTAGTTTTTTTTTTTTTGAGACGGAGTCTTGCTCTGTCGCCCAGGCTGGACTGCAGTGGCGCGATCTCAGCTCACTGCAAGCTCCGCCTCCCAGGTTCATGCCATTCTCCTGCCTCAGCCTCCCAAGTAGCTGGGACTGTAGGCGCCCACAACCACGCCCAGCTAATTTTTATTGTATTTTTAGTAGAGACGAGGTTTCACCGTGGTCTCTCCTGACCTCGTGATCCGCCCGCCTCGGCCTCCCAAAGTGCTGGGATTACAGGTGTAAGCCACCGCGCCCGGCCTTGTCATTAGTAGTTTTAAAAATATAATATCAAATTCTTTCTCCTTACAAAGACTGCCTTTTTTTTGAGACAGGGTCTCACCCTGTCTGCCAGGTTGGAGTGCAATGTTGCAATCTCAGCACACTGCAACCTCCACCTCCCAGGTTCAAGCGATTCTCCCACCTCAGCCTCCTCAGTAGCTGGAACCACAGGCGTGCAACACCACACCTGGCTAATGTTTTGTATTTTTAGTAGAGACGGGGTTTCACCATGTTGCCCAGGCTTGTCTTGAACTCCTGGCCTCAAGTGATCCACCTGCCTTGGCCTCCCGAAGTGTTGGGATTACAGGTGTCAGGTAAGGCACCCAGCCATGGACTGCTCTTATGGTGTGGTTTTTGAGCGACTGTGGCCCCGTCGGCAACTCTCTTGTCATTTTTATTCAATGCTTAGTTTCCCATTTTCTCTCTTATATCTTTCTGGCAAAATGTAATAACCTGTTCAAAGCAGATCAGAGAACGTCTCACAATGCTAACAGGCAGAACGGTCAAGTGCTTAAGGTACTTATTGTCTGTCTTCCTCAATAAAAGAGCACAGAAAATGCTGGACCTCTGGCTTAGTCTGTCAGTTGGTATATTAGTTTCCTATGGCTGCTATAACAAAATGCCACAAATTTAGTGGCTTAAAACAACACAAATGTATATTTTATAGTTCCAGAGATCAGAAGTCCAACATCAGTTTCACTGAGATTTAGCCAAGTGTTTGCAGAAATGGCTCATTCTGGAGGCTTCAGAAGGGAATACATTTCCTTGCCTTTTTCAGTTTTGCAGGCTGCCTGCAGTTCTTGCCTCACAGCCCCTGCCTCATCACTCCAACCTCCTGTTTCCATGGTCACACCTCCTACTAATCACTCTGACCCTCCTGCCCCCTCTTATAAGGACCCTTGTGATTGCACTGGGCCCACCTGGATAATTCAGGATTGTTTCTCCATCTCAAGATCCTTAATTTAAATCACATTTTCAAGTCCCTTTGTCATATAAGGTGATATTCACAGATTCTGGGGATTAGGGATTACTCAGCCTACTACAGGTGTCAGGAAAGTAAGTTCTAGCTTTGTCAATCAATGAGGACTTAGAAGGTTACATAGAGAAATGATTAGGAAATCAATAAAACCAACAGGCATTTGAGATACAAGGCAAATATCTGGTTGCAAATATCTGGTTATCTTGCTATCCTCTCAGCACAGGTGCCTTTTGCTGCAGACTCTAGACTTCTACCTTTATTGTGACTGTCTTTACTTCCTCTCTGTCAGACTGATAATTCTAATATTTCCAGCAGTCAAACTGAGTCAGCCAGAGCCCATCCTGTAGAGGGCGCCCCTTTTCTGCCAGGCTCTTTTACGAGGACATCTCATGGCTGCCGTCTAACCTACAGATGGCAGCTTTTTCATCAGTCACTAATCCTTGGTCCACTCAGCTTCAGCCAGGAAAGCTGGGCCACAAGACACAAAATGTGTACAGGAACCACGGGCCTTTGTCTCTGAAAGGCGCTGGGAAGTTGCAACAATTCAGAGCTTGTTAGACTCTTCTCCAAAACACTGTCGGTGACCACAGAGTTTGGGCAAAATTTTTTGCTTTCTGATTTTTGAAACTGGGATGCTTGTAGGTGCTTGTTAAAAATGGATTTTGGTTAATATTTACAAAATATAGTATTCCTAAGAAAACAAATTAGAAGGTCCAAAAATAAAGAGTGCTTTGGAAAGCTAAAGGCTTGTCATGACAGCCTGTAGTCTAATCATAGACTCTAATTACAGGAAAAGATACACATTCAACAAAGGAAGTCTTCTTGGTCAAAGGTCTTTATGGTACTTCAAATTATATAAAGCAACACACTGGAATTCCCAAGCTCTGAGTCATCCATGAAAAAAATAGCTCATATGGCTTCCAGGAAACTGAGGTGAATTCAGACACAATTTTATAAATGTCTACTCTCTTTGATAGAAGAGATCTAGGAAAGGAGAGAAGTAATATGGAGCGTAGCACAGAATTAAACTGACTTTTCTTTAATGGAGTCATAGAGGCTGTTACACTGTGGATTCTTGGATCACGTCAGATAATCATAGATTCAGCCACTGGATTAGTCATATTATGAATTTCATAATCACCATATAATTTTTTTTTTTTTTTTTTTGCACACAAAAACAATAAACATTTTCTAATAATACATACAAACAAAAAGATGCGTATCAAACATATTAGGAAGGTTGCACATGGGAAGTCGGGGAATAGAAATGGGGGGTGGGAGTTAAAATAAATGAGAGAGGGACTTTATATGGATCAGTGATAATGACTCAATCCTCTATTTGACAAAGAAGAGGGAGAAGGAAGAGGAAGAAAAAGAAAGTGGGATAAAGGATCAGAAAGGGAGGAAAATAGAAAAAATTAGAGTATGACTCCAGGGTAGACCTGTTTTGTTGTCACTGAGTTGGTTGGTTAGTTTGTCTGTTGTATTTTTCATGTTTTGCCATGTTGGCCAGACTGGTCACGAACTCCTAGCCCGAAGTGATCAACCCGCCTCGCCCCCCAGAGTGCCGGGACCACAGGCGTGAGCCACCACGTCCAGCCCCCACATTGCTTCTGGCCTCCGTGGTAGACCTCCGAGACGGAGCGGCCGCCGGGCAGAGGCGCTCCTCACTTCCCAGATGGGGTGGCCAGGCAGAGACGCTCCTCACTTCTTCCCAGACGATAGGTGGCCGGGCAGAGGCGCTCCTCACTTCCCAGACGATGGGTGGCCGGGCAGAGGCGCTCCTCACTTCCCAGACGATGG
>NW_026652285.1:12862231-12863530 GCF_009828535.3 Hylobates moloch | reverse complement strand
CGCTCCTCACTTCCCAGACAATGGGTGGCCGGGCAGAGGCGCTCCTCCCTTCCCAGACGATGGGTGGCCGGGCAGAGGCGCTCCTCACTTCTTCCCGGACGGGGCGGCCGGGCAGAGGCGCTCCTCACTTCTTCCCGGACGGGGCGGCCGGGCAGAGGCGCTCCTCACTTCTTCCCGGATGGGGTGGCCGGGCAGAGGCGCTCCTCACTTCCCAGTCGATGGGTGGCCGGGCAGAAGCGCTCCTCACCTCCTAGACGATGGGTGGCCGGGCAGAGGCGCTCCTCACCTCCCAGACGATGGGTGGCCGGGCAGAAGCGCTCCTCACTTCCCAGATGGGGAGGCCGGGCAGAGGGGCGGCCGGGCAGAGACGCTCCCTACCTCCCAGACGGGGCGGCGGCCGGGCAGGGGCTGCAATCCCATCACCCCGGTAGGCCAAGGCAGGCGGCTGGGAGGCGGAGGCTGCCGCGAGCCCAGACCACGCCACCGCACTCCAGCCCGGGCAACACCGAGCACCGGGTGAGCGAGACTCCGTCTGTAGTCCCAGCACCCTGGGAGGCTGAGGCGGGCAGAGCGTTCGGGGTCAGGAGCTGGCGACTAGCGTGGCCAAGATGGCGAACGCGCGCCGGCAGGCAAAGGAGAAAAAACAGGCAGCGGGGACGGGCGCCGGCAGTCCCAGGCAGTCCGCGGCGCGGGGCAGCAGCGAGACGAGGAGATTGCTGCCTGGGCTGCAGAGGGAGAGGAAGGAAGGAAGGAAGGAGGGAAGGAAGGAAGGAAGGAAGGAAGGGAGGGAGGGAGGGAGGGAGGGAGGAAGGAAGGAAGGAAGGAAGGCCATAATCACCATATAATTGACACAGACCTTTAAACAGTCCTTTTTCTCCTGGAAGCCAGTTTTTTGCTGGAATTAAATGAACTGTCCCTTTCTGCAGAAAATGGAACTAACTTTTCACTTGGCTCACCTTGGCAGTAATTAGGAGCTTTCTAGGAGTTAGCACTCCTCCTCGCCAAGCTGTCCAAGTGGAAACAAGCAGATTATCCTTAAGAATGCAAAGGTGGCCGGGCGCAGTGGCTCACGCTTGTAATCCCAGCACTTTGGGGGCCGAGGCGGGTGGATCATGAGGTTAGGAGATCGAGACCACGGTGAAAACCCGTCTCTACTAAAAAAATACAAAAAAATTTAGCCAGGCGTGGTGGCGGGCACCTGTAGTCCCAGCTACTCGGAGAGGCTGAGGCAGGAGAATGGCGTGAACCCGGGAGGCGGAGCTTGCAGTGAGCCGAGATTGCGCCACTGCACTCCAGCCT
>NW_026652285.1:12854464-12862131 GCF_009828535.3 Hylobates moloch | reverse complement strand
CAAAAAAAAAAAAAAAAAAAAAAAAAGAATGCAAAGGTTCAGCCAGGCATGGTTGCTCACGCCTGTAATCCCAGCACTTTGGGAGGCCGAGGAGGGTGGATCATGAGGTCAGGAGATAGAGACCATCCTGGCCAACATGGTGAAACCCCATCTCTACTAAAGTACAAAAAAAAAAAAAAATTAGCCAGGCATTGTGGTGCGTGCCTGTAGTCCCAGTTACTTGGGAGACTGAGGCAGGAGAATCACTTGGAGGCAGGAAAATCACTTGAACCCAGGAAACGGAGGTTTCAGTGAGCCGAAATTATGCCACTGCACTCCAGCCAGGTGACAGAGCGAGAATCCATCTCAAAAAAAAAAGAATGCAAAGATTCTCTCTCCAAGTGGAAGACCAGAGCAAAGGTAAGGGGGAAAATATTTAATGTTCAGGCTGTGAAGAAAAGTAATTAACTGATTGCACTATGTGTATTTCCACTTCATAAACACCAACAATTAATTAAGCCATTATACAGCTCAGGCACATCTAACTCTAGGTTGAACTCTGGAACCAGAAGGACTGTTCAAATCCCAGCTTGGCCACTTACTGACAGTGTGATTTTTGGCAGATGGGACAGACAGGGGTGCATGTTCCATGGGAATGTTGTGACAAAAGCAGATGAAATTCACATGGCAAATTATGTGAGTGGGAACCCTCACTAAGCTTTACCTACTTTTTGTTATTCACTGTTTACTCTCACCATTCCAAATCTCTAAGCCCTATCCAGAGTCATGTCACACTCAGAAGCCACCTCAAACCACCAGGCTACCCCTCCCTTCTTTGAAACTCAGTTTTGGAATCTTTTTGGTACTTATTTGGGTTTTCCAACCTTCCAGGAACACTTTCTTTTTCTTTTTTTTTTTTTTTTTGGAGACGGAGTCTCACTTTGTCGCCCAGGCTGGAGTGCAGTGGCGTGATCTCAGCTCACTGCAAGCTCCGCCTCCCAGGTTCACGTTGTTCTCCTGCCTCAGCCTCCCGAGTAGCTGGGACTACAGGTGCCCGCCACTACGCCCGGCTAATTTTTTGTATTTTTTAGTAGAGACGGGGTTTCACTGTGTTAGCCAGGATGGTCTCGATCTCCTGACCTCATGATCCGCCCGCCTCGGCCTCCCAAAGTGCTGGGATTACAGGCATGAGCCACCGCACCTGGCCACCTTCCAGGAACATTTTCTAACACTTAAACATAAGTCTGGAGTTTGACTTTTGATGATATCTTCTCCTCCCCTATGTTCTAAGCAACTTTCTTTTATTCAAGAGTTTTCTTCATTCTTTCCCTCCAATTTTTCATTCCTGGTCTTCTCTTTCCCCAATTTTCTCTCTCCAAGGCCAGAGATTGAAGAGGAAGTTCCCATCAAGTTTAGAAAATATGAAATGTGTTCAGGCTCAGGGAAGGAGAAAGGGAAGAAATCATACCTTTATGATTCCTTTATTTTCCCCCCACACACATAAGTTCAGCCCCTGGTAAATAATTCCCTTCCCTTTCCTGGTCTGTAGTTTCTCAACCTTCTTGGAATCTCCTTTGAGAATATAAATATTTCCTTCCATCCCTTACCCCAATTTTATTCAAAACTTCAAAAGAAATGTGATATGACCAAAAACATATTAAAACAATGGTCATCTTAGAATATGCCTATCCAGACTAAACAAGCACCCTGAGAAATATGAAATCTCTCCCTTGGCCCCCTCTTCACTCCCAGGCAGTTGCCAATCACCGCCTGGGTTTAATGATCTTCAACAGAATGTGCTCTAAATTGTTGAGTTTCCTGGCCAGAGCTGGCTCTTTGGGTGTAAGCTCCCAAAACTGGTGACCATTTCTATCTAATTCTGTTTGTGTTTCATCCAGAATAGTACCTTGTCATATAAGCACTTAAGTCTGATTCCTGATACAGATTTCTTGGCAAATATTGGGTATGGTTAAGAGAACTTGTTCTGGAGTCATGCCACGCACAGGACAGCTACCTTTCGTCGCCTCTGTGGCAATCACATTAGGACCAGGTTGACATGGTTCTGGCCATTTGACAGGGGTAGATGTGATGTATGTCACTTACAAGCCTGTTCCCAAAGTGTCCCACACTATCTTCCGCACTAGTTGGGCAATCACATAGAAAAGATCTAGGAGAGAACTTCCAGAAGGCTCTAGGGGGTTATGGAGCTACAAGATAGAAAGAGCGTGGATCCCTGAGTCACAGCTAGAAGATTGCCTGAGAGGGCTGCCCAACTCACATTCACTGTGAGGTGAGGGAGAAATGAATCCTTATTGCATTAAGCCACAGAGATTTGGGGATTCTTTGCCATAGTAGGTAGTGTTAATTAACCTAATACATTTTAAAAGTTCTTAGAACATATTAAGCCTAAGAAAAAGTTAGTTTTTATTAGCTTATTATTTGTTCCATCCACTAACATTTATTGTGTATTGCAGGTAGTGCTGCATGTGTTTCCCACAACACTTTAGAAGGTGGGTTCAGGCCTTGCTCTCTCTCACCAGAGGGCCTTTATCTATGTTTTCTCTGGCTTACCTATTCCTTCCTCCCCTCTCCACATAGTCAGCCACTACTCATCATTAAGACCAAAGCTCAGGTGTGCTCCTACTCATCAAAACCCTCCCTAACGCTCCAGACTAGATCAGTGTTCCCTATTACATAATCTCATAAATCCGTAAACATCTCCTGCAGGGTACTTAAGACAGTTTGTCATTACATGACTATGTAATTCTTTTTGTTTGTTTGTTTTTGACACGGAGCCTTGCTCTGTTGCCAGGCTGGAGTGCAGTGGCAAAATCTCAGCTCACTGCAACCTCCGGCTCCCTGGTTCAAGCTATTCTTCAGCCTCAGCCTCCTGAGTAGCTGGGATTACAGGCGCACACCACCACGCCCAGCTAGTTTTTGTATTTTTATTAGTAGACACGAGGTTTCACCATGTTGGCCAGGTTGATCTCGATCTCCTGACCTCGTGATCTGCCCACCTAGGCCTCCCAAAGTGCTGGGATTACATGTGTGAGCCACTACGCCCAGCCGACTATGTAATTATTTGGTAAGCATCTCCCTTCCTCAACACAGAGTAAGCACCAAGACAGCAGGGGCCATCCTAGTTGATTCACTGTGATATTCCCTGTGCTTAGCCTGATGCCAGGCACACAAGATGTGCTCAAAAAGTATTTGAGTGTATGGTGTATCTGGGCAGGATAGGTTTCACAGGTTTTCTGCTTCTTGGTGAGGTCAACTGTCAGTGTTGGATCTGGTCTTTATCTTTGCAAGTTTAGAAACTTAATTTTTCGCCGGGTGCGGTGGCTCACGCTTGTAATCCCAGCACTTTGGGAGGCCGAGGCGGGCGGATCACGAGGTCAGGAGATCGAGACCACGGTGAAACCCCGTCTCTACTAAAAATACAAAAAAATTAGCCGGGCGTGGTGGCGGGCGCCTGTAGTCCCAGCTACTCAGAGAGGCTGAGGCAGGAGAATGGCGTGAACCCGGGAGGCGGAGCTTGCAGTGAGCCGAGATTGCGCTACTGCACTCCAGCCTGGGCGACAGAGCGAGACTCCGTCTCAAAAAAAAAAAAGAAACTTAATTTTTCATGGAAGGCCAGCACCTGGAACAGGATTCCCGATAACTACACTTAGAGGATATCTACTTCCTGACTGTGAGGTCCCTGGGAAAGTAAATTAGTGAGTATTCAGAAGCCCATTTGATGACAAAAGAAAGAGCTTGGTTTTGAGAGGAATTCGTTTCTTTTAGGCTGGAAAATTAACCTTGTTTTCTTGTAGTGCATATTTCTTCTACATACAGCTTTCTTTTCACCATTAGAGATCATTGAAATCATCCTTGGTAAGGTCATGACATATAATAGGACCTCAATAAGTATCTGAATACATATCTGTGGGTCTTATTTGTTGAATGACTGACACGTGGCCTTATGCTTTGGCTTTCCATTTCTAGTTCCCAAGTAGTGATTGCCTTTTGTTACAGCCTCACTTGTCCTCAAATCTCTATCATGGAAGTTTGAAAAGAGCTAGTGAATATGAGCCAGACCTACGAGATTATAAATTCCTTGAAGTTAAGAATCATTATCAAGGCTGGGAGCGGTGGCTCACGCCTGTAATCCCAGCACTTTGGGAGGCCGAGGCAGGTGGATCACCTGAGGTCAGGAGTTCAAGACCATTTAGTAACTCCATTTTACAGATGAGGAAATGAAACCCAGCAATGATAAAAGACCAGGTGAAAGGTCACCCAGCTAGTAAGTGGCAGAGGCAAGATTTGAACTGAAGTCTGTCTCACGACGGAGCCTGTATTCTCATGCACTGTGTGTAGTGCATTCTGGACTGCATTCATCTTGGTATCCCTACAACACCTGAAAAATCAGCATTATATTATGCCTCGCAAACATGCCTATATAGTCAATTGTTGGTTGCAAGCAGCAGAAAACCGCTCTGATTATTGTAAGCAGAAAAGAGACTAAGAGGCCACTTTGAATTAAATAGTTTCAAGTTTTTATGAGGCTTCAAAATATGTAAGAAGCAACAAACATTATAAGAAGGTGAAGAATGAAAATAGGGATAGGGTGTACGGTATGGGGACTATGATAATAATGTACCGTATATTTGAAATTTGCCATCAAACACACACACACACACAGAGAAAGAGAGAGAGAGAGGGAAACAGAGAGAGAGAGAACTATATGCACCAAAAACCAATAGAGACAGGGGCCCAAGGAGCAGAATACAAGATAATCATCTTTGAGCAGGAACAAACCTACCAGCATGCCTTGGCCAGATCCTTCCAATGCACATGGATTTTTTTTTTTTTTTGAGACGGAGTCTTGCCCTGTCACCCAGGCTGGAGTGCAGTGGCACGATCTCAGCTCACTGTAGCCTCTGCCTCCCGGGTTCCAGAGATTCTCCTACCTCAGCCTCCTGGGTAGCTGGGATTACAGGTGCATGCCACCACGCCCAGTTAATTTTTGTATTTTCAGTAGAGACAAGGTTTCACCATGTTGGCCAGGCTGGTCTCGAACTTCTGACCTCAGGTGATCCACCAGCCTCGGCCTCTCGGAGTGCTGGGATTACAGGCGTGAGCCACGGCACCCAGCCAATGCACATGGATTCTAGCTTTCCATTCATCTTTGCCTCACACCACACATTTATTCACAATGTAAAGTCTAGGGTGAGAGCATCTGATTGGCCAGCCTGTCATTGGCCTCTGTGCTAACTAAAAGTGTGCTGGGGAAGAGGTTAGTCTCTAGACCTTCCTGCTTCCCTAGAGGGAGGCATAGCTTGCTGTCACTGACACAGTGGGAATTTCCCCCAAATAGAGGGAGGGCATGGATGCTAGGCTGCCACAAACATTGACAAATGTCCATCACAACAGGGGTGCATTAACTCAGGCCTACAACAATCCCTGAATCGCAATTTATGTCACATTCTAGTCCCCTTGCTGATATTAGAGAAACCCCAGAAGCACGATTCCAAGTCATCATTTAGCATAGTTTATGCACATGATTCATTTTCATTTTTATTTTAGAAGGTGGCATTTTCTGACCCCCCTTTGAGATGCACCCTCTGAGGAGCCTGCAGCCTCCTGCACCTGAGGAAAGTGGCCCACTCACAGAAAAGCCCAGGCTCCCGGTTGGGAAGAACCAATTCCACCTGAGGGGGGTCCAGATCCAGTGAGAAGAATTGCTTTTTGATTGTTTTTAGATAAACTGTCTTCAAATAGTGCAGCACGGGCACTTCCTGCCTCGATGGAATTTCAGCGCATCTGGCCTTCCTGCTGCTCACCTGCCCCATCTGTGTTTATCTTCTGTCTAAATCATGTGAAGGCTAAATGGGTAAAGTGAGTGCAGCTGGGCCAGCTGTGACTGGGCGCAGCAACAGCTCCATGTTGTGAGGCCAGATGGAGGCTGCTGTGGTCTAGGGGGTGGAGGGGAGCCAGTGGCTGCTGTAGGCCTCCCTGTGCAGAGTGCGTGGAGCTGCAAGTAGAAGCAGGGTCCAACTGGGGGCGCCACTGGATGAAGCACACCACCCCATCCAAAAGCCTGCTCCTAACGTCCTCAATGAGCTCTCTTTGTTTCTGTTTCTTCTATATGTATACATATCAAATGTGCGTGTGTGCGTGTGTGTGTGTGTGTGTGTGTGTGTGTGTGTGTGAAACAGAAAGAAACAAAGATTTCTTTGCTCTTTTATCAAAGATATTCACTGGTCAGAGACACTAGAGCAGTGATTCTCAATCCAGGCTGCATATAAACATCAGCTGGGAAGCTTTTATAAATTAAAGCAACTATAAAATAGTTGCAGAGAGCCATGGAGACCTGTAGTGCTGGTGTCCTACAGGCATTTTCAAGTTTTTATGAGGCCTCAAAATATTTTATATATATTTTATATTTTATATAGTTTGAGGCCTCATAAAAACTTGAAAATGCCTGTAAGACATCCAGACTATACGGGTCTCCAAGGCTCTGTGCAAAACCTGACCAAGCTCAAAAAGACCAGCAAGATCAGAAGACACCACAGATTTGGCAACAACCCATGATCTTTGGGTTCATCTCTAGTCAGAGTGGCTCCTTAAAGTGACACTGGCACTTTTCTGAAACGCTTTCCTGCAGGTTCTTGAGCACACTCTAATGGAACCTCTCTCTCAGAATTATGCACGAGAGTGTCATTGTAGAACTCTTTTTAGCACATCCACCACAAGTATAATGAAACACAGGCTACATACTGATAAAATGGAAGGACCAAATTAAACAAGCCTATTCATATGCACTTGTGTGTCTCTTTGCATCTGTGGTTTTCAGACTTTGGTGTGCATCAGAATCTCCTGCAGGACTTGTTAAACACAGATTGCTGGGCCACACCCTCAGAGTTTCAGATTCAGTAGGTCTGAGATGAGGCCCCAGGAGTTGCAGCAAGTACTCAGGTCATGCCACTGTGTCACCTGAGGCCCATTTGTGACAGTCTCTCTGTTCTGTGTAATAAAAAAGATCACATTTTCCTTTTCTCTATGTCTGATGTGAGGCTGCTGTCTTACATTGGACATCTCTGGGGAAATATCAGGAAAAAGACAGACAAAGCAGAAGTGCCTGAAATGATATTCATTAATCTGGATTCTGAGTAGCTAAATTGAAAGTTGATTGTGCTCTTACCCCCAGCTCCTCCTGGGCCTGGAGCAAGGACAGGCTACATCTGAGGCAGGCAGGCATTGGAAGGAGGAGGATTGGGTTAGGGTTAGTTTTAGGGCAAGTGAGTTACCTCCATCCTCACCACCCAGCTATGTAGTAATGAATTAGCCTCTTCTAGATGGTCTGCAGTCTATTACATTGTTATAAAAGTTTGGCTTATATAAGTGTTTCTAAAAATGTTTTATCATAAAAAATGTTAAACACCTGGAAACTTAGAAAGAATAGTGCAATGAATACCTATATGTACCCAGGAACAAAATTCAATTATTAAAATTGTACCTGTTTGTTTCCTTTTGAGACAGAGTCACATTGTCACCCAGGCTGAACTGCAGTGGCACAATCTCGGCTTACTGCAACCTCTGTCTCCTGGGTTAAAGCAATTCTCATGCCTCAAGCCTCCCAAGTAGCTGGGATTACAGGTGTGCACCATCATGCCGGGCTAATTTTTGCATTTTTTTTTTTTTTT
>NW_026652285.1:12841949-12854364 GCF_009828535.3 Hylobates moloch | reverse complement strand
TTATTAGCTTGGTGATCCAGAGCAAGTTATTCTGCTCTGTGACTCAATTTCCTCACCTTTAAACTGGGGATTATGCTAGTTACCATTTCATAGGATTGTTGTGAAATTTAGGTGAGGGAATATATGAAACACTTCATCAGTGCCTAGCGTATGTAGGAGTGTTGGCTGTTAACATGATTACTCAGTCCTTTAGTTATGTCCAGAACTCATCTTTGTCCCTGGCTTTTTATATGTAGCACTCATTTTGTGTCAAACCCAGGACGAAATATGCTACTGTCTGCAGAACATGAAAATGATAGGAGGGAAGAAAGAGAATAGGCATAAATAGGGAGGTATATATAATTAATTACTAAAAGATAATGCATGCCATCGGTGCTAGAATTTACCAGAATCTGTGATCCTTGAGGTGTGGAGATCAGGGAAAGCGACATGGATAAGCTAAAAGTTTACTTGGGTCTTAAATGAGGTATGGAAAGCCATTGAAAGTTTCCAAGCAAGAGAGATTAAATGATTAAAACAGGAAGATTATTTTATTTTATTTTGTTTTTTGCTTTATGTGGAGACATGCAAAGGATTATTTTAGAATCCGTATGTAGAGTGCCCAAAAGGGAAAGCTTATTTCAGGGAGACAAAATAGAAAGGTCTAGCAAAATGTAGGAGTAAAGTGTGAAGGGGTTAAATCAGATCAGTTGTAATAAGAGAAAGAAAAATCCTAGGATGTTTCAACAGAGGGCAAAGCTTTGGTGTTACCTGGCATACGGTTTCTTTCTACTTATTTATCGATAAAGATAAGCTGATGCCCATTTTTCTGTTGAATTATTTGCCATTTTTGTGTTGATTTGTAGGAGTGTGTTTAGACACATAAGTGCTTTTGGATAAAATACTTACATTCAAAGTAATTAACTGGCATCATCTGTCCAAGAGATGGGATAGATAGGAAGTTATGCTTCCGGGAGATGCCTCATCATTTGTGCCAGTGACCTCGCATTATTTCTTGATGAATTGTGCAAACTGGGAAGCTGATAGCTCTGGTAATGAGAAGGCAGGTGTTATTTTCTGTTTCTGAATATCCCCGACAAAGTTGCCATGATTCTTTTATTTATCCTGTTCATTCTTTTCCTGCCTATTCAAGGATATAAACTGCCTTTCTTCACAGAAATTTCCAAGGAAGCTATGTTTCATACATTGATAGAAATGTATGGAAAGCATACAGTTGGACTGAGAAACTGTGAGTATATTCTCTCCAAATATGACAAAAAACTAACTGCATTGTAAGATCCTTCTTGGTCCAGAATTTTGAGGTCCATATCTCTGAGAAAAGATATTTCCCCTCCATACTCCAAATCAACCTCAGTGGATTGCAAACCTATGGTTATTTTAAAATTAAATTTGTTAGGCTCTCTCTAAGAGGCAATTTAAATTTATTTTTTATCATACAAATAATACATGGTTATATTCTTTTTTTTTCCTCTTTTTTTTTTTTTCAGGGACAGGGTCTTACTTTGTCCCCTGGGCTGGAGTGCAGTGGCACAATCACATCTCACTGCAGCCTTCACCTCCCAGGCGCAAGTGATCCTCCCACCTCAGCCTCCCAAGTAGCTGGGACACAGGTGCATGCCACCATGCCCACCTAATTTTGTATTTTTTGTAGAGACAGGGTCTTCCTATGTTGCTTCGGCTGGTCTTGAGCTCCTGGGCTCAAGTGATCCTCCCACCTTGGCCTCCTAAAGTGCTCATATTACAGGTGTGAGCCACCATCTCCAGCCCATGATTCTATTTTTAATGTATAAAAATGCAATAACAGGTATAACAAAAACCCTCCTTGTGCCCTACTCCCTCATCCCTGAGGTAATGCTACTCTGCCTTTAGTATACATGCTTCCAGACTTTTCCCCATTTGCCTACATACATATTTACATAAAGCAAAATAGATTTGCTGTGCGGTTTTTAAAATCTTTTTTCCTTACATAAATGGTAACATCTTGCAACTTGATTCTTTCACTTCATGGTATCACTTATATGATATTCTTTCACTTCATAATTTCTTTCCTTCCTAGGACTGAGAGGGTCACCCCATTCATTTAAACTCCTGCATAATCCATGGCATGGATGCATCATAGTTTATTTAATAAGTTCCCCATTGATGAATGTTTAGATTATGCTTAGTGGGCAAGTATTCCTGTAGCACAGATATCTAGAAATGGGAGAGTTGGGGTGAAGACTATGTAGATATAAAATTTTAATTGTCCTCAAAAATGTTGTGCCCAATGACTCTATTGTCAGCAGAATATGACAGCATTCATTTCCCCACACCTTTTCACTGCTGGGTGTTCGCCAACTTTTTGCTGAAGTTATGGATGAATAAAAGGGATTCCATCCAGATTTGAATTTTTCTGATTACTCATGAATTTAAATATCTTTATATGTTTATTGAACATTTGTGTTTCTTCTCCAAGCTTTCTGTCCTTCGTTCATTTTCCTGTTGAATTATCGTTTTCTTACTGACTTATAGAAGGAATTAGTTTAGACACATAAATGATTTTGGAAAAAATGCTTACATTCGAAGTAACATTTTTCACAACAGTTTGTGTCACATCATTAGTTTGACTTATATAGATAAGACATACATGAGTTCTAAATTAAAAATAAAACACATGCTAGGTGCAGTGGCTCATGCCTGTAACCCCAGCAACTCGGGAGATCGAGGCAGGCAGATAACCTGAAGTCAGGAGTTTGAGACCAGCCTGGCCAATATGGTGAAACCCCATCTCTACTGAAAATACAAAAATTAGCCAGGTGTGGTGGCGGGTGCCTATAATCCCATCTACTTGGGAAGCTGAGGCAGGAGAATTGCTTTATTTATTTTTTGAGATGGAATTTTGTTCTTGTTGCCCAGGCTGGAGTTTAATGGTGCGATCTTGGCTCACTGCAAGTTGCACCTCCTGGGTTCAAGGGATTCTCCTGCCTCAGCCTCCTGGGTAGCTGGAATTACAGGTGCCCACCACCACGCCCAGCTAATTTTTATATTTTTAGTAGAGACAGAGTTTCACCATGTTGGACAGGCTGGTCTTGAACTCATGACCTCAGGTGATTCACGTGCCTTGGCTTTCCAGAGTGTTGGGATTACAGGCGTGAGCCACCACGCCAGGCCAGGACATTTTTAAAGCAAGAAAATTATTACAAAAGTCAGGGTGGTGGTTACCTATTAGGGTTAGAGAGAGGAATATGATTGGAAAGGGGCACACTGGGGCTTCTGGGATGCTAGCAATAACCTTTTGTAACGATGTTTACATGGGTATCTGCTTTATGATTATTAAACTGAATATTTGGCCAGGTGAGGTGGCTCATGTCTGCAATCCCAACACTTTGGGAGGCGGAGGCAGGAGGATCACTGGAGCCAGGAGTTTGAGACCAGTGTGGGTAACAGAATGAGACCTTGTCTCAGAAAATTAAATTAAAGTAAATATAAACAACTTTTATGTTATGTGCACTTTATGCACATTGTAGTTCTCAAAGTTTTTTGATGGGGGAAAAATGTTGAATGGCTTCACTTGCAGCCCTGACATGGTCCCATGTGGGGCTTTCATAATAAGGTTTGGGAAGAGAGAGAAGGAAATGGAGGTTCTGCTGATCTTGGTGCCACCCAGAGTTGGATTCTGAAAGGTATACTATGATCTAGAGAGGAGTCATTAAAGATACAATTTGGTGGGAAGAGTGGAGCGGTGTGCTTGTGTCTGTGTGCTTGCATGTGTGTGTGTGCTTGCCTGTGTGTGTGTGCTTGCGTGTGTGTGTGTGCTTGCCTGTGTGTGTGTGCTTGCATGTGTGTGTGTGCTTGCCTGTGTGTGCGTGCTTGCATGTGTGTGTGTGCTTGCATGTGTGTGTGCTTGCCTGTGTGTGTGTGCTTGCATGTGTGTGTGTGTTTGCATGTGTGTATGTGTGCTTGCCTGTGTGTGTGTGCTTGCATGTGTGTGTGTGCTTGCCTGTGTGTGTGCTTGCATGTGTGTGCTTGCCTGTGTGTGCGTGCTTGCATGTGTGTGTGTGCTTGCATGTGTGTGTGTGCCGTGTGTGTGTGTGCTTGCATGTGTGTGCTTGCATGTGTGTGTGCTTGCCTGTGTGTGCGTGCTTGCATGTGTGTGTGTGCTTGCATGTGTGTTTGTGCTTGTATGTGTGTGTGTGTGCTTGCATGTGTGTGTGTGTGCTTGCCTGTGTGTGTGGTGGTGGTGGTGGAGAGAGATGGACACAGAAAGGAAAATGGAAGAAAAGGTTTGAATGGAAGCAGAGCAGATACCACCATCTTGAAATGACCATGACCCAGCTTTCCTCCACATGCAGGAGATAGTCCTGTGTAGCAAATAGTTGTAGTTTGCATTTTAATCTAGAAATAACTTTTTCATTTTCCAGAATTCTCAGTGAAAATTATTTGACTGAATTACATAAGGATACATTTGAAGGCCTGCTATCCCTCCAGTATTTGTAAGTTAGTTAATCATATTTTTGAGTTTTTAGTCATATTATCTTTCAAATGAATAAGGGGTTCAAATTAGATAATCTCTAAGATTTCTTCCAGCAATAAAATTCTGCAATTCTGTAAGTTTGTATAGGGTCTCAGCCCATCTCTAGCATTAGCTATGTCCTATGCATTTTCAGTTTTTAAATTATATAGACAAAATACAGACAGAAAAAATTTCACATGGTAAGAAGATCTGAGCAGTGACTGACACCCATATGAACCTTGTTTTATAAGGATTTACATACCATCTTCTTCTATTCAATCTAAAGCCAATAGATCAAATCTAACCTAAGGTCTATATTTGAATTTACTTTATTTCCATGTGTCAGTTTTAAACATGATGGGCAATGCAGTTGAGCAAGACCTAGTCCATGCTTTCAAGGAGTTTATGCTCAGAAAAAATGGGATGAAAAATAACTACATTAAGAAGAAGAAATGGATGTGGGCACTAGGAGGAATAAATTGTTTCTGAAGCATAGAATAGGGGAAAATGACTTCAGTTTGGACCCAGGAAGATGTTACTAGAACAATGCCATTTGAATAGGACTTTGGAGGGCCATTGAGTAGCATCGGACAGACATCTTGGGGACAATATTCTAAACTTGGAGAAGGGCAAAACACAGGAAAGTATTCGAGGAATGCCATGAGTACCTGTAGATTACAAGGAGGGAGAGTAGGAAATTGGAGCCAGATCTTCTAGGGCTTTGAATGCCAAGTGAGGAGCCATCATGGGGTACTGTGTTATCACAGCAGTGCTGTAAGATGGATCTGCATCACAATCATTGAGAGGGCACGTTAGAACTCAGTTCTGGACTCCACCCTCATAGTTATTGATTCAGTTGGTCCAGAGTGGGACCAAGAATTTGCATCCTCAATAATTTCCCAGGAGGTGCTGGTCTTTGCAAGCCACTTCTGGAGAGTTTATATGATGACTGTGTGCAGGATAGTTTAGGAAGGGAGAGACTAGAGATGGAGACATCAGCCAGACAACGTTACACCATCCAGGTAAAGAGGAAGGGAAAAGCCCCATCACTGTATAACTGAAGAAATTGCTTTCATGAAATATTAAAGCAATATAAAACCAAAAATGAATTTCTATTAATATGATAGAAATTAATTGTATTAATATGATTTGAATATTAGTTCCAAGTTATGTATTCAGTAAAGGGGTAACTTCCTTTCAAATGCTGTGAAAGGATGTCTTTTATTTCTTCTGATACTGAACTGGCTTAGCAAAACAAACCTAAACTAGGAAGGTGTATAAATGTGAGGCTATTCAATGTGAGGCTATTCATTTTAATATTAGAAACTGTATATAAAAACTTTGAGCTCATAATCTAGGATTTGATGAGACTACAAAAGGGCATCTGGTCAAGTCTACTGCTCTCAGGAAAAATTAATTCCAAAGTCTATTAAGTTGTATATTTTATTTATTAAAAGTATGAAGATGAGAGTCTAGGAGAGGTACGGGCAGGGTTAGGGGCTCTGGAAAGTTCAAACACAGGTCCAAACGTTTAGAGTCGAGATGAAAAATGTGTATTCAATATTATTCTAAACTCTTGCTGTTATTCATACTAGTCAACACTGATAACTTATCAAGGCAATATTTTCCTTTTATTTTTCCTAGAGATTTATCCTGCAATAAAATACAGTCTATTGAAAGACATACATTTGAACCACTACCATTTTTGCAGTTTATGTAAGTTACAAATATAACTTTATTACATTTGGAATTTTTATAAAACTTAATTATAAACCTCCTTGCTATTCATTTTGAAATATGATTAAAATTTGACCAGTAGAAATGTACTAAATTTATATAGCAAGTCCTTTTTGTCTCTAGCAAAGATTAGTGTGAGAATTATCACACAGATCATAGTGAATCATCAGAGAGCAGTGGTTCTCAACTGGTGTGATTTTTTACTCAGGTGCCATTTGGTAATGTCCAGAGACAGTTTTGCTTGACAAAACTGTGGTTGTGCTCCTGGCATCTGGTGGGCAGAGGCCAGAGATGCTGCTAAACATCCTGCAAAGTATAAGACAAACCGCCACGGCAAAGAGTTATATAGTCCAAAATGTCGATGGTACTGAAGTCGTGAAATCCTGTTCTAGAGAAATAAAGATCACTTAACACAGGTACTTACTGAGCGTTCACTGTTTTGTAGCTAATGCACCACATGTGCAGTGTTAAAGTATAAATCATAAGCCAGTATCTTCCACAGCGAGATTTCCTTAGTGCACAAAGGACTGAGGTTATGTTCCATCCTGTATAAATTAGGCTCACAGCAAATGATAAATGTTCTGAGATAACTTTTTTTTCCTTTGGCTTATGTCTTTTTTTGTAGAAATCTGGGCTGCAATTTAATTACGGAACTGAGCTTTGGAACATTTCAGGCCTGGCACGGAATGCAGTTTTTACACAACTTGTAAGTGAAATAGAAGATGAATACGTGTAAACAACTATTTTGTATAAAAACTCATACAATTATTGGTTAGCTGGGTATAAGCCCATTATGAACTCTGAAAAGCGTGTCTTAAGATCCATTTGTTTTTCTCGAATGGGGAAACTAAAGTACAAAGAGGCCAAGAGACTTACACAGCTTATATATGACCTGCTCTGCTTGTCCTAGTTCTGACCTATGGCATGGGCAAGAAAAGGCATCAAACAAGTGACCCTCAAATTAGCCTTGTTGCTGGGCGGGGTGGCTCAGGCCTGTAATCCCAGAACTTTAGGAGCTGAGGGGGGTGGATCACCTGAGGTCAGGGTTTCAACACCAGCCTGGCCAACATAGTGAATCCCCATCCCTACTAAAAATACACAAAAATTAGCTGGGCGTAGTGGTGCAGTTTTTTGCTCCCTGGAGGACTTTGTGTTAAGCTTTCTTCCTTGCAGCTAAATGTTGCAGACATTTAAGCAGTTTGAAACTCTGCATATGAGCAGGAATCAAAGTTAAATCCAAAGTGTAGGGCCGGACCTAGTGGCTTATGCCTATAATCCCAGCACCTTGGGAGGCCGGGGTGGGAGGATCACTTGAGGTCAAGAGTTTGAGACCATCCTGGCCAACATGGCGAAACCCCGTCTCTACTAAAGATACAAGAATTAGCAGGTTGTGGTGGCAGGTGCCTGTGATCCCAGCTATCGGGAGGCTGAGGGTCGAGAATGGCTTGAATTCGGGAGGTGGAAGTTGCAGTGAGCCGAGATTGTGCCTACTGCACTCCAACCTCCCCTCCAGGCTGGTCTCGAACTCCTGTGACCTCAGGTGATCTTCCCACTTTAGCCTCCCAGAGTGCTGTGGTTACAGGTGTGAGCCACCATGCCTGGCCAAAATGGTGTTTATGTTACGCTATTGTGCAAAAGAAAATTTTGTAAAGAAAATACGTCGTTCTATTTTAATTCCATGTACTTTCCTGACTACTCTTCTACCGTAAGTGCAAAAATTCTATGATTTCTCTGTATAACATACCCAGCAAATCAGAGTGGGTATATTCAATGGCCTGAAGGGGACTTTAGACTCAAAGTGAAGATTCTCCTCTACATCTGACTTTAGAAAATACATTCCATCTTTCTTGTGGTTTAGAAATCTAGTTTCACACAGTTCATTTTGAGGTAGAGGGAGATGTTCAGGATGTGTCTAGATTAGAGCAGAAGTTTCTGCAGACGCTCCTCTCTGTCTTCATTAATTTGCTGATGCTTAACTTAGGGAAGAGACACTGAGGAACTCCTGACCTCAGATGATCCACCCGCCTCGCTTCCCAAAGTGCTGGGATTATAGGCCTAAGCCACCAGGCCCAGCCAGTAAATGGAAACTTTAACTGAAAAGAAGGAAGGAAGGAAGGGAGGAAGGGAGGGAGAGAGGGAGGGGAAGGTGGGGAGGGAGGGAAGGAAGGGAAGGGAAAGAAGGAGGGAAGGAGGGAAATGAAGAAAGAAAGAAAGAAAAGAAAGAATTGTAAAACCATAAGGTTAAAGTAAACCTTTTTTCTTCATACAGATTAAGCACATGAGTTCAGATTACAGCTTTGCTTCTTAATAGCTTGGTGACCTAGGACAAGTTATGTAACCTCTCTGTGCCTCAGTTTCCTCATTTATAAAATAGGGCAATAATAATATCTACCACATAAGGTTATTGTGAGAATGAAATGTGAAATGCTGATCACAAATACGTAGCAGCCTAATAGATACTCACTGTAATAATTATTATTTTTATAATTTCTGCAAAAGTACAGTGATGATTCTTGGGTTAACCTAAAGGGTGATTTTCTTTTATTTCTTCCTGTTTCTTTGCTTTTTCTTGTTCACTTTAAAGAATTAAAAAGAAAATAGATTCCAGCATTTTGGAATAAAAATTCACATCAAAATGAATTTATTCATTTTATTGACAGATAAACAAAATGTCATTTGTTTATTCAATAAACATTTATTAAATCCCTAGTAAATTTCAGACATCATGCCAGGCACAGGGATGACAATGACAATACGATGTGGTCTCTGCCCTCAAGGAGCTGGTAGCCCGGAGACTGACAAGTAGACAGGTGGTTACATGCAGTGTGACAAAGGCTGTGATGTCATACAAGGAGAGAAGTGGGAGTATGTGATGGGAGTATGGTTTTGACCAGTTCCTCCTCTGAGATTTATCCCTTTTTCTTTGGCTGTAAAGCAAAAGAATTGGTTCTATTTTTTTCCTTAACTGTGCAAATTAAACCATAAATTTAAAAAACTTTATAAAGATAAAAGGCAAGCAGTCAGGTGCAGTGTCTCACGCCTGTAATCCTAACACTTTGGTAGGCTGAGGGGGGTGGATCACCTGAGGTTAGGAGTTGGAGACCAGCCTGTCCAACATGATGAAACCCCGTCTCTACTAAAAATACAAAAATTAGCTGGGCGTGGTGGTGGGCACCTGTAATCCCAGCTACTCAGGAGGCTGAGGCAGGAGAATTGCTTGAACCCGGGAGGTGGAGGTTGCAGTGAGCCAAGATGGAGCCATTGCTGTCCAGGCTGGGTGACAGAGCAAGACTCCGTCTCCAAAAAAAAAAAAAGCAACTTGAATTATGGACGAACAACTTGAATTATGGAGGACTCTAGAAATAGTGTTTCCTACAGAGTCAGGGCTTCCTACCAACATAGTCATTTCTAGGGTTTTTGACCTCAAAAGTTCTGTGGCATATTTTTTCTTTGCTATCCACTTCGTGTTTTTTTTTTTTCTATTTCTTCTCTGCTTTCTCTCCTCTACTTTATCTTCTAGAGACCTAGGTAGTTCCCAAAGGAATAGTGCTTTATGGAGTCTAATGGTGATTTATTATGTAAAAGCAGAAAATTATTTTTTTTCCTAAGAGTTCCATACCAAAAAATGAATATAGACTTATTATGCAGTTTCACACATTGAAAATGCAGGTAATTTTAATTTCATTGCATTTTTCAGAATTCTCAATCGTAATTCTCTGACTGCTGTCGAAGATCCATATCTCTTTGAACTGCCAGCATTAAAATATCTGTAAGTACTATAGTACTGTCATGAGTCATGAGATGATTTATGCTTTTTAAATTTGTCATCAAAGATAAAGTATTTTGCATTTAGGCTAAAAAGTCATAATTTAAATTTTAACTGAGTTATTGAAAAAAGTTATTGGCAAAGAAAAGGATTAAGAAAGGATGTATTATGGTCAAGACAGCCAGCGGGGAAGAGAATAGTGTGGAAGAACCCGTATAGATTTGGAACATGTAGACACATGGAGGAATATTATTTAACCAAGAAAGCAAAGAGGAATAGGTGTTCATTATTCTAAAAAGGAAGAAAAGAGTAAATAATCAAGATGGGTGAATGCAATATGAAATTAGAAGTAAGATAATGGTAAAAAAAAGTATAAGTTCTCTTAAATTTCATTAATTTGATAATGTAGATCAACTTAAATTTCTTTAATTAGATCTCTCTGGAATTTTACAGCAAATAAACTGTTGAAATGGCTTGTTTTATTGAGAAGCCAAAATTGAAGTAATCACATGTCTTTGAATTATCTTTTGAAGTACAGAATTTTGTAATGGGTTCATATCATGAATGTTTCAGCTTTCTTCTTCAGAGACATGGGAACAACGCACATCACACAACACTTAAGAACATTCTCACGATGACTGTTGAACTGCAAAAACTGTAAGTTATTTTTTTCTTAGGTTTATTTTTACTTAGTTGGTTTTTTAGGTTTGTTTTATTATTTTCTTAAGTCAGATTTATTGAGATATAATTTTCATATAACATTCACCCTTTATAAGCGTATACTTTGATGAGTTTTGACAAATGTATAGTTACATAACCACCACCACATTCCCAATATAAAGCATTTCTGTCACCTCAGAAAGGCCCCTCGTTTCCCTTTGTAGGCAATCCCTTCCTCCCACCATCAGCCCCTGTTAGCTACTAATCTGATTTCTGTCCCTATAGTTTTGTCTTTTTCAGAATGTCTTATAAATGAAATCATGTAGCATGTAGCCTCTTGTGTTTGACTTCTTTCACTTAGTATTGTTTTTTATTTTTTTTGAGATAGTGTCTCAGTGTCGCTCAGGCTGCAGTGCAGAGGCATGACCTCAGCTCACTGCAACCTCCACCTCCCAGGTTCAAGCGATTCTCCTGCCTCAGCCTCCCAAGCAGCTGGGATTACAGGCGTGTGCCACCATGCCCAGCAAATTTTTGTATTTTTAGGAGAGATGAAGTTTCACCATGCTGGCCAGACTGGTTTCGAACTCCTGACCTCAAGTGATCCGCCCACTTTGGCCTCCCAAAGTGCTAGGTGTGAGCCACCTCGCCCGGCCTCACTCAGCATAATTTTTTTGAGATTATGCTACCATCTCTGTTGTTGCCCCTATCAGTACAGCTGGCCCTCCATGTCTGCAGGTTCCTCATCCATGGATTCAACTAACCATGGATGGAGAATATTTGGAAAAAATAAAATATATAAAATACAACAATAAAAACAGTAGAAAATTTAAAACACAGTATAATTATTTACATACCATTTACACTGTATTAGGTATTTAAAGTATACCCGAGGCTTATGTCATTTATTATATCAAGTATTATGTCATTCCATATAAAATACTTCAGCGTCTGTGGACTTTGGTATCTGCGGGGGGTCCTGGAGCCAATCCCCTGCAGACACCGAGGGACAACTCTTCACCCCTTTTTATGGCTGAGTAGTATTCCAGTTGTGTGGATGTATCAATTTGTTTATCCATTCATCAATGTATGGACATTTGGGTAGCTTCAGTTTTTTGCAATTATGAATAAAACTTCTAAAAACACTCATATACAGGTCTTTGTGTGAACCTATGTTTTCGTTTCTTTGGGTAAATACCTAGGAGTTGGATTGTTCACACGCTTAGTGTATATTTAACTTTTTAAGAAACTGCTCAACTGTTTCCTAAAGTGGCTGTGCCATTTTACATTTCCACCAGCACTGTATGAGAGTCACAGTTGTTCTACATCTTCAGCATTTTTTTTTTTTTTTGCAACACAGTCTTGGGGTATCCCCAGGCTAGAGTGCAGTGTTGCCATCTTGGCTCACTGCAACTTCTACCTCCTGAGTTCAAACAGTTCTCCTGCCTCAGCCTCCCAAGTAGCTGTAGGCACCCGCCACCACACCCAGCTAATTTTTATATTTTTAGTAGAGACAGGATTTCGCCATGTTGGCCAGGCTGGTCTTGAACTCCTGACCTCAACTGATCCACACCCCCTGGCCTCCCAAAGTGCTGTGGTTACAGGCGTGAGCCACCGTGTCTGGCCCAGCAGATGTTTTTTTGAGACAGAGTCGTTGCTGGAGTGAAGCAGCAAGATCTCAGCTCACTGCAACCTCAGCCTCCCAGGTTCAAGCAATTCTCCTCCCTCAGCCTCCTGAGTAACTGGGATTATAGCCACACACC
>NW_026652285.1:12833762-12841849 GCF_009828535.3 Hylobates moloch | reverse complement strand
TTTTTTTTTTTTTTTAGTACAAACAGGGTTTCTCCATGTTGGCCAGGCTGTTCTCGAACTCATGGCCTCAAGTGATCCACCCACCTCAGCCTCCCAAATTGCTGGGATTACAGGCAGAAGCCACCACCCCTGGCCAGTTGGTTTCATTTACATATCACCTATATGTTTTGCTGACGTTATCCCCAAAAAAGCAAGGACGTCTTCTACACAATCACAATGTCATTATCACCTACATGTTAACAGTATTCCCCAATATTGTCTTATACCATTTCCTCCTTTTATCCCCAAAATGTCTTTTATGGCTATTGTTTCTTTGAGTCACACATAGAACTTAAGCAATGTCAGGGCTAGGATGAGATGTGTTAAAAAGGCCCCAGAAAACTCAGTAATCAAGAGTAATAATATTGTAATGCAATATTTCAAAAAGTCAAATGAGCTACCTATGCCTGTAGGCCAGCTGCATGTTTTTGCAGGAAAAGTTTTATGGGGCTGGGATTAGCATGAGATGAATGAGGCAGGGTTGTACAAATGTAGGCTCTTTAAACTTCTGATATTTTGTTCACCATGGGTTTTTATATTAATTTTGATTTTTAAAATATTGCATTAAAATTGTATTGCTCTTGATCAATGAGTTTTTGGGCATTCCCTTAAATTTTGCACTTAAAACAAGTGCCTCACTCACCTCACCTTAGCAGTGCCAGCCTGACTCTTAATGCTCTGTTCATCTTCACTTCATTCACAACTTTGACTTTTTTGATTCTTTTAGTCAGTAATTATGGAGCACACAGCCAGCCAGACAAAATGCTCTTCAGATTAAATTAGAACCCCTGATATAAGAAGGAAACATTCTAATATCGAACATGACCACATAATGTACAGAAGAAGCAACAAACGACACAGAACAAGGACAGGGAAAGAAGACAGGGACATTTCCCTCGTCCATGCCTGGTTCAGGCTCAGGATCTTACTGATCCCCAGCTGAGGAAAGACTGGAAATTAAGAACAGAAAAAAACCTGGCCATGACTCCTCTTAGCTCCCACTTCCTCATTTTTCTGCTCCCTTCATGGCCAAACTTCTCTAAAGAATACAACTTAGACTTGTTTCCAGAGACCACACCAGTTGTCTTCCGGTCTGCCCCAGGCTCTGAGCTTGCAGACTTCTCTCCTCATGGTGTCACAAAACTTCTTCGTTGATCTCCTGTATTCTCCCCAAAATGGAACCTAAAGGCTTAACAAGATTCAAGTTAAACATTTTGGGGATGATTACCTTAGATGTGACATGGTGTGCCTCGTGTTGCATCACCTGGAGAGGTATGTGGTGTGTGATTGTCCTGGATTTGTACAGTTTTAATTCCATCAGTTCTGAGTCTGTGTGGCTTGGATTCTGAGAAGGAACATTCTATTGACTGCACTATCAAGGCAGAGGGAACTGAAGACTCAAATGAGAACATCATCGTACTGTGGAATTTCTAATAGGTAAGAACATTTTGTTTTGTTTCATTTTGTTTGTTTTTGTTTTTGAGATGGAGTCTCGCTCTGTTGCCAGGCTGGAGTGCAGTGGTGCAATCTCGGCTCACTGCAACCTCCGCCTCCTGGGTTCAAGCGATTCCCCTGCCTCAGCCTCCCCAGTAGCTGGAACTACAGGCACGGCCACCAAGCTCAGCTAATTTTTATATTTTTAGTAGAGATGGGGTTTCACCATGTTGGCCAGGATGGTCTCCATCTCTTGACCTCGTGATCCGCCCACCTTGGCCTCCCAAAGTGTTGGGATTACAGGCGTGAGCCACCGCGCCCGGCTGGTAAGAACATTTCTTATTCATTTTATGGAACAATGTGGATGTCTTGCACAAAATTAGTTTACATGTTGAAAACCCTCATGAATTGAATGTCATTTATAAAAGTTATTTATTAAAGTGTTTATAATGTAGTTTCCTTATTAAAATAAACTTTTTATTTTGAAATAATTTTAGATTAACAGAAAAGTTGCATGATAGTAAAGAGTCCCATATATTCATTCAGTTGTGAAGCTGGAGTGCAGTGGCTTGATCATGGCTCATTGCAACCTTGAACTCCTGGGCTCAAGCCATGCTCCCACCTCAGCCTAGTGAGTAGCTGGGACTACAGGCAAGTGCCACATGCCCAGCCGATTTTTAAAGTTTTCTGTAGAGATGAGATCTCACTATGTTGCCCTGGCTGCTCTCAAACTCCTGGCCTCCAGCAATCCTCCTGCCTTGGCCTCCCAAAATGCTAGGATTACAGACATGAGCCACCACACTCAGCCCCATATACTGTTTTTTTTCTTTTTCTTTTCTTTCTTTTTTTTTTTTGAGGAGGAGTCTCACTCTGTTGCCCAGGCAGGAGTGCAATGGCACGATCTCTGCTCACTGCAACTTCTGCCACCTGGGTTCAAGTGATTCTCCCACCTCGGCCTCCTGAGTAGCTGGGATTACTGGCACGTACCACCGCACCCCGCTAATTTTTGTATTTTAGTAGAGATGGGGTTTTACCATGTTCCCCAGGCTGGTTTTGAACTCCTGACCTCAAGCAATCCATCCACCTTGGCCTCCCAAACTGCTGGGATTACAGGCGTGAGCCACCATGCCCAGTCTTTTTTTTTTTTTCTTTTTTCTGAGACAGAGTCTTGCTGTGTTCCCCAGGCTGAAGTCCAATGGCACAATCTCTGCTCACTGCAATCTCTGCCTTCCAGGTTCAAGTGATCCTCCTGCCTCAGCCTCCGAGTAGCTGGGATTACAGGCATGTACCACCATGCCCAGCTAATTTTTGAATTTTTAGTAGAAACGGGGTTTCACCATGTTGGCCAGGCTGGTCTCGAACTCCTGATCTCAAATGATCTGCCCACCTCAGCCTCCCAAAGTGCTGGGATTACAGGCATGAGCCACCATGCCCGGCCCCCATATACTTTGAACCCAGTTTGCCCTAATGTTAAAAATCTTATATAGCTATGACACATTTATCAAAATTAAGACATTAACATTGGTACAATGATATTAACTAAACTATAGATTGTATTCTTTTCCAGGATACCACATATCATTTAGTAACTTTCTCTCTTTCTTAAGGTTGTGATTTTTGAAATTGTGGTAAAATATACATAACATAAAATTTACCATGTTAACCATTTTTAAATGTATGGATCAGTGGCATTAAGTACGCTCACATTGTTGTGTGTGTAACCATCACCACCACCCATCTCCAGAACGTTTTTATCGTTCCAAACTGAAACTCTGAACCATGAGACAAGTTTCTTTTTAAGTATTAATTTTCAAACCTCCAGTATATTAAATTGAAATCATTTAGTCTGGGCCTGGCTTGGTGGCTCACCTCTGTAATTCCAGCACTTTGGGAGGCTGAGATGGGTGGATCACTTGAGGCCAGGAGTTCGAGACTAGCCTGGCCAACATAGTAAAACCCCGTCACTACTAAAAATACAAAATTTAGGTGGGTGTGGTGGCACATGCCTGTAATCCCAGCTACTTGAGAGGCTGAGGCAGGAGAATCGCTTGAACCTGGGAGGCAGCAGTTGCAGTGAGCTAAGATTGTGCCATTACACTCCAGCCTGGGTGACAGAGCAAGAATCTGTCTCAAAAAAAAAAAAAAAGAAGAAGAAGAAGAAGAAGAAAGAAAAGAAAAGAAAAGAAATAATTTAGTTGAACATTCCTGGAGAAGGACTGCTCTCAGGGTGTATCAGCTCCTGCTTTTTTCTGCCATTATTCACATGCCCAGCTTGCGTTACCCACCTCAGTAGAACCTGGCCAAGCAAAAACAAATGCTGTCAGAGTGCCAGATCTATTTCCCTTTCTCCATGTAGCATTACCTTGATTTTGCTTTATTTATTTATTTATTTATATTTATTTATTTATTTATTTTTTTTGAGACGGAGTCTCGCTCTGTCGCCCAGGCTGGAGTGCAGTGGCGCAATCTCGGCTCACTGCAAGCTCCGCCTTCCAGGTTCACGCCATTCTCCTGCCCCAGCCTCTCCAAGTAGCTGGGACTACAGGTGCCCGCCACCACGCCCGGCTAATTTTTTTGTATTTTTAGTAGAGACGGGGTTTCACCATGTTAGCCAGGATGGTCTCGATCTCCTGACCTCGTGATCCGCCCGCCTCGGCCTCCCAAAGTGCTGGGATTACAAGCATGAGCCACCGCGCCTGGCCTTGATTCTGCTTTAGAGATTGCCCCTTACTCTTTGCTTGAAGCTTTAGGGGACTTGTCAGGCATGATGTCTTGTTCTCTGTGTGCCACGGTGTGGCAGGTAACTCGAACTCTAGCTGGGTGTGTGAATAAGGGCAGAAAGGAGTCAGAGCTGACATATCCTGATAATGACGTCCTGAAGAACCAACCTTTAACTTCTGTGACTTCCTTCCCCAGAGCTACCCTGGTTCTCGTCCCTATTATTACAGCATTTTTTTAAAAAGACTTTTTCTTGCCCTGTATCTTTCCAATAAGTTCCACTCCCTACCCCCCTTAAGTTAGTCAGAGTCAGGCACAACCAAGAACCCTATTTGATATAGGAAATTATTTTAACACAAAGACCCTTGGAGTCAAATCAATTCCAGAAAAGCATTTAATAATTTATTCTACTCTGTCAATAACAAACTATTGCACAGTGAGAAAAGGCTCTGGTGGAATCATGTCTGGAAGCAGCCTCTCCACCTGAGGAGGGGTCTCTGACCTCTGAGATTGATGACATAGGTTCTAGAAAAATACATAAAATTAAAAGTAGAGAGAGATTCTGCCACATACAAGCTCTCAGGCACTTTAGAACCATATAAGCTGTTTCCTGCCCTTTTCCGGGTACCTTAGTAGAGGGCTGGGTGCAGTGGCTCATGCCTATAATCCCAGCACTTTAGGAGGCCGAGGCGGGCAGATCACGAGGTCAGGAAATCGAGACCATCCTGGCTAACACGGTGAAACCCCGTGTCTCCTAAAAATACAAAAAATTAGCTGGGTGTGGTGGCGGGCGCCTGTAGTCCCAGCTACTCAGGAGGCTGAGGCAGGAGAATGGCGTGAACCTGGGAGGCAGAATGTGCAGTGAGCCAAGATTGCACCACTGCACTCCAGCCTGGGTGACAGAGTGAGACTCCATCTCAAAAAAAAAAAAAAAAAAAAGTAGAGAGAGACTCTGCCACATACATACTGTCAGGCATTTTAGGAGCCAAATAAGCTGTTTCCTGCCCTTTTCCAGGTACCTTTTGAGAGCCGACATTAGGATAGAAGCATAGAGGCTGTGGCACTAGAAACATTCTGGTGAGAATCGTGGCTGCTTGTTGCACACGTAACCTAGGTAAGTTAATTGATCCCTGCACCTCAGTTTCCTCATCGGCAAAATGAAAGATGATGTCTCATAAAGCTGTGAGAGTGGAAGAGATCACTTTTGCTGAGCAACTGGAGTGTTGTAGGCATTCACCCTGGATGTGCCCATTTTTCTCAGACCATTCTTTGCTGCTGAAACTACTTCTGCAAAGAAGTTGGGGTGGCTTAGATATTGAACTGGCTTGTTTGGCAGGTTATGTTTGGCGCCTATGCATGAGAAGCTGATTGGCCATTCGTAGGACACTGAGCAGTTTGGAGACTCAGGACCTCCTGCATCCTATGTGCTTGAATGTTTGCATGGTCAGCAGTTCAGAAATATGCACATCCTGCTGAGAGCTCCATAGCTCTGTAAGAAGGAAGGATTGGGTCTCTACACCAAATGCAAAGCCTGGCCTGGTGCAGTGGCTATGCCTGTAATCCCAGCACTTTGGGAGGCCATGGCAGGAGGGTCGCTTAAAGCCAGGAGTTACAGACTAGCCTGGGCAACATAGTGAGACCCCCCATTTCTACAAAAATAAAAATTAGCTGAGTGTGGTGGTACATGCCTGTAGTCGCAGTTACTCTGGAGGCTGAGGTGGGAGAATAGCTTGAGCCTGGGAGGTCAAGGTTGCAGTGAGCTGTCATTGCACCACTGCCCTCTAGCCTGGGTGACAGAGCAAGGCCCTGTCTCAAAAGCAAAACAAACACAAACAAACAAAAAGCAAAACCCCAGGAGCTCTCCCAAGACACTATCGGTCAGTTCTGTAAACAATCACTGGAGGTGCAGAGGAGCTGCCCATCTTCAAGGAGTTCTGTAGCCTCTGACATGGCTGTATGGGGTCAGTTCCCTGAATATAGGTTGCTTTTTCATATTTCTGCAAAGTAGGCCCCTTCTGCCTGGATACCCTTCCCATCTATAATGGCTCATTGAGTGCAGGGCCAGCATTGGAATTGTGCAATGTACAACCTGCATGACTGTAAATAGCAGCCTTGGGTAAGAGAATGGGCTCCACAGTCAGGAAAAGCTGCATCTATTTCTCATTTCTGCTATTTATTCTTAGTAAAGAGGTGAGCAGGTTGACTTTATTTATTTATTTATTATTAGTATTTTTTTGAGACAGTGTCTCACTCTGTCATCCAGGCTGCAGTGCAGTGATGCGATCTTGGCTTAGTGCAACCTCTGCCTCCTGGGTTCAGGCAACTCTCCTTCTTCAGCCTCCCTAGTATCTGGGACTACAGGCATGTGCCATCATGCCCAGCTAATTTTTGTATTTTTAGTAGAGACGGGGTTTCACCATTTTGGTCAGGATGGTCTTGAACTCCTGACCTCAAGCAATACACCTGCCTTGGCCTCCCAAAGTGCTGGGATTACAGGCCTGAGTCACCATGCCCAGCCTATTTATTTATTTATTTGAGACAGGGTCTCGTTCTGTCACCCAGACTAGAGTGCAATGGCATGATCACGGCTCACTGCAGCCTCAACCTCCCGGGCTCAAGCCATCCTCCCATCTCAGCCTCCCAAGTAGCTAGGTCCACAAGTGCATGCTACCATATCCAGCTATTTTTTTTTTCTTTTTGTAGAGACAGGGGACTCACTATGTTGCCCAAGCTGGTCTCGAACCCCTAAACTCAAGTGATCCTCCTGCCTCGGCTTCCCAAATCCTGGGATTATAGGTGTGAGCAACCACGCCCCACCAAGGTGACCTTGCTAAATCTCACTTTCTTCATTTGTGAAGTTGGAATAATTACAGTAGTGACCTCTTAGAGTTTTGAGGATTAAAATAAAACAATATATATAGGGAGATTTTAGCACAGTGCTTGGCATGTAGAAGACGCTTAAAAAAAGCTGTAATAAGGATTATTCTTTCTGGCAAACTTTTACTCTACTTTAAAGCCTTTTCCAATTCTTTCCAAAGCTGGGTCAAATGCCTCCTCTATGTGCTCCCATTCTCCACTAGCGCTGCCTCCAGTACTGCTGGGTTCCTTCCAGAACTGTGACCTCTTGACAGCAGGGATTGTGTCTTCTACACTAGGGTCACCAGTACCAATAACAATGCCAGGAACATAGTAGGAACCCAATAAATGCTAGTTAAAGGAATGAACGCATGAATGAATGTCTACATGTTATCTTTGATGGGACCAAAGGGAAGCTTGTTCTTCTTATTTTCTGTTAGAAGCCAATAATGGGAGAAAGAGGCAGAGAAATGGGAAAGGAGAGTATGGACTGGACATTTGGCAAAGGCAAGTCACTCTTTCCTGTGGTCATTTTTTGGGTAGAAAGAAAACTGAGTGAAACTTTGTACTAAGCTGGGTCTGAGAAGATAAACAAGCCAAGAGTTCTACCTAGACAATGGCCTGATTCTTCCTGATGGGGGCAGGTGGGAGCCATGAGGAGCCAGATAAACATCCCCTTCCAATTTCCTTCCGTCTGTGCTCAGCTCCTTCAAAGTATCACAGCCCACCCCCCTCACCCTCTGCCAAAGCCTTTCCTTCATAGAAGGTGTCTTCAAATCCAAGCCAGGCTCTTATCCCGTGAGATCTTTGAAGGCTGGAAGGAGCTGCAATGAGTCTGAATCACTCCCAACCACAATGGCATTAGAATGACACATGGTTTCTGTTTCCAGCGCGTGTTCTAAAGTGGGTTTTTTGGTGGCTCAATTTGCTTCCACATGGTCCCTGCCAACCAGGAGCTGAGATGAGCAGTTTGCATAGATCAAATTATTGAACTTCAAAACACCCATGAAAAATTGTGAAAACAAAACAACAGCAGAAGT
>NW_026652285.1:12825184-12831017 GCF_009828535.3 Hylobates moloch | reverse complement strand
CCACCACACCCAGCTAATTTTTATATTTTTAGTAGAGACAGGATTTCGCCATGTTGGCCAGGCTGGTCTTGAACTCCTGACCTCAACTGATCCACACCCCCTGGCCTCCCAAAGTGCTCTGGTTACAGGCGTAAGCCACCATGTCGGGCCCAGCAGATGTTCTTTTGAGACAGAGTCATTGCTGGAGTGAAGCAGCAAGATCTCAGCTCACTGCAACCTCGGCCTCCCAGGTTCAAGCGATTCTCCTCCCTCAGCCTCCTGAGTAACTGGGATTATAGCCACACACCACCATGCCCAGCTAATTTTTATATTTTTAGTAGAGATGGGGTTTCGTCTTGTTGGCCAGGCTGGTCTCAAACTCCTGGCCTCACTTGATCCACCTGCCTTGGCCTCCCAAAGTGCTGGGATTACAGGCGTGAGCCACCATGCATGGCCCAGCCCAGCAGATTCTTATATTTGAGTTTTTAAAGAAATGTTCACCTTTCTACTGCTAGATGTGCAGTGGAATCTCATTGTGGTTTTAATTTGCATTTAATAGCTAGTGATGTTGAATGTTCATGTGCAAATATCTTCTTTACTATACCGTTCAAATCTATTCCCATATTTTAATTGGAGATTAATATTTTTATTGAGGTTTTTTTCCCTGTAATCCCATTGGAAATTGGTTATTATTGAGTTTTAAGAGTGCTTTAGGCCGGGCGCGGTGGCTCATGCCTGTAATCCCAGCACTTTGGGAGGCCAAGGCAGGTGGATCACGAGGTCAGGAGATCGAGACCATCCTGGTTAACATGGTGAAACCCCGTCTCTACTAAAAATACAAAAAAATTAGCTGGGTGTGGTGGGAGGCACGTGTAGTCCCAGCTACTTGTGAGGCTGAGGCAGGAGAATGGCGTGAACCTGGGAGGTGGAGCATGCAGTGAGCCAAGATCGGGCCACTGCACTCCAGCCTGGGGGACAGAGCGAGACTCTGCCTCAAAAAAAGAAACTTCCCTGAATATTCCAGCCCTCCTGAGCCTAGTCCCTTTGTGAGATTTGTCCCCATTTCTTGGACACCATATGAAAGACTTCAGAGGCTGAAGTGGGAGGATCGCTTGAGCCTGGGAGGTCGAGGATACAGTGAGCTGTGGTCATACCACTGCACTCTAGCCTGGGCAACAGAGTGAGACCCGGTCTCAAAAACAGCCACCACTGAAAACTATCTTGGGATTTGAATAGGATTACCTTAAATTTGTAGATTAATTTGAGAATTGACATCTGTACAACATTCTAGAAACACCGTATTTCATGTCATGTATTCATGTCTTGTTAATGTCTTTCAGAAGAGTTTTGGGGTTTCCATCATATAGATCTTACACGTCTTTTGTTAGATAACAGATCTTTGTAGTTTTGTTCCTAAATACTTCCGACATTTGTATTGCCATTGTAAATGGGATCTTTCTTCCATTTTCTAGTTAGTTATTGGTGGCACATCTGAAAAGTATTTGAGGTTTGTGTGCTGCTCTCTTGATTTTGTTTCTAGCCACCATACTGAATTCTCATATTACTTCCAGTAAAATCTTAGTTGATTCTCTTAGGCTTCTTTGGCTAACATTTATTATTTTATATGCAAATAATGATAGTTTTGTCTCTTCCTTTTCAATACTTACTCTCTTTCCTTCCTTTCCTTTGTTTTTCTTTCTCAGGGCCTTGTTGTCACCCAGACTGGAGAGCAATGGTGTGATCTAGCTCACTGTAACCTCAAACTCCTGGGCTTAAGGGATCCTCCTGCCTCAGCTTCCAGAGTGGCTGGGACTACAGGCAGGCAGCGAATTTTAAAACTTTTGTTCTAGAGACAAGATCTCGCTATGTTGCCCAGTCTGCTTTTCCTGCCACTTTAGAGCAGGTTTCCTTTTTTTCATACTTTTAAGAGTTTTTTAAATTAGGAATTGTCCGTTGAATGTTAGCTAAAACAGTCAATAAAATGCATTAAGTGCCAGCTGCATGCAAGACCCTAAGTTAGATACAGTCAGCCCTGTTCATCAGCAGGTCCACATCTTCAGATTCAACTAGATGAGGCTGAATATTTGAAAAAAGAAACAATAAAAATACAAATAGAAAGTACAGTATAACAACTGTTGCCTGTTATACAATATCTATACATTTTATTAGTGATGACTTAAAGTACATGGGACCAGGCACGGTGACTCACACTTGTAATCCCAACACTTTGGGAGAACAACCTGGGCAGCATAGTGCGACCTTGTCTTTAATAAAAATAAAAAAATTAGCCAGTGTGGTGGTATGCACCTGTAGTCCCAGCTACTCAAGAGGCTGAGGTGGGCAGATCACTGGAGCCCAGGAGGTTGAGGCTGCAGTGAGCTGTGACTGTGACACTGCACTCCAGCCTGAGTGACAGAGGGTGATCCTGTCTCTAAGTAAGTAAATAAATAAAGTATATGGGGGGGTGTGGGTTATATGCAAACACTGCACCATTATATGTAAGGGATTGAGCATCCACAGATTCTGCTATGGTGTGGGGGGAGCGGTATCCTAGAACCAGTCCCCTGCAAGATAGCAAGGATGACTGAACTGTGGAAGAATCAAAGCACTGTTAAACAGCATACAATTCCTGTCTTCAAAAAAGTTATCTTCATCGGGTAGATGAGACTTAAAATGAATAAAAGGAATGAATACAGATTTGGAGATAGTGGTTGTTGTGATAGATAATCTTAATTGTGTTTTCTTCCAAAACAGATTCATTTGCACAAAAGGGCATCAGAGGAAGATAAAGAAGACTCATCAGTGTCAGGCCCCTGAGCCCAAGTTAAGGCATCTGGATGGCCTGGAGCCACGTTTTTAAAATTTTATTATTAAGTATTGTTTTTTTACTGGTTAAATCAATGAAAACATTCTTTACTTTGTGGTTATGTTCCTCAAAACGAGGATTTTTAACAATAAAAATAAAGCTTGTTAGATCATTTTTAATGGTAACAAATTGGTTCCTGAAGATTCGACTAAAGAGAAAACTAGGCCAATCTAAGCAGAGTCCAAATGAAGTAGAACGTCCATAAAGAACAGGCAAAAAGGAAGTTGTGGAACCACAGACACAGTAAAAGGAAAAAATTGGCCGAGCACAATGGCTCACACCTGTAATCCCAGCACTTTGGGAGGCTGAAGTGGGTGGATCGCTTGAGCCCAAGGAGTTCAGGCAACATGACAAAACCCCCATCTCTACAAAAAAAAAAAATGGTCAACATGACAAAACCCCCAATGTCTACAAAAAATACACAAAAAACATGAGCCAGGCGTGGTGATGTGCACTTGTAGTCCTAGCTACTTGGTAGGCTGAGGTGGGAGTATCGCTTGAACCTGGGAGGTGGAGGTTGCAGTGAGCTGAGGTTGAGCTGTTATACCCCAACCTGGGTGACAGGTTGAAAGAGTGAGACCCTGTCTTTAAAAAAAAAAAAAAAAAAAAGGAAGAAAGCAAAGAAAAAAAAGAAAAAAAATTTATTTTTGTGACAAGGTCTGTTTCTGTCTCCCAAGCTGGAGTGCAATCAATCGCATAATCATAGCCCACTGCAGCCTCAAACTCCCGGGCTCAAGGCATCCTCCTGCTATAAAGGCCTCCCAAAGTGTTGGGATTACAGGCATAAGCTACTGTGAGGCTAGATTTTTTTTTTTTTTTTTTTGAAGCAAGGTTTGGCTCTGTCACCCAGGCTGGAGTGCAGTGGTGCAATCTTGGCTCACTGCAACCTCTGCCTCCCAGGCTCAAGCAATCCTCCTGCCTCAGCTTCTCAAGTAACTGGAACTACAGGCACATGCCACCAAGCCTGGCTAATTTTTGTATTTTTTGTAAAGAAGGGGTCTCAATACCTTGCCCAGGCTGGTCTTGAATTCCTGGGTTACGGTGATCCACCCTCCTCGGCCTCCCAAAGTGCTGGGATTACAGGTGTGAGTCACCACAACTGGCCAAAAAAATGTTGTGTTAAAATCAAAAAGAAAATTCACCAAGCCATTTTGCATATTTTTCTGGAAAGATACATATATATATATATATATATAGAGAGAGAGAGAGAGAGAGAGAGAGAGAGATAGAGATAGATCTGGACTGGACACCTTATAGTATCAGTTGGGTATAACTTTGTTGCAGAAAGGACAAAGGGAACTGATTAGAGTTAAGGCACATATATATGTGTATATATATGTGTGTGTGTGTATATATGTGTATATGTTTTCCCAATTCCTCATACCACTCCTTTTTATTAATTTTTGAGATATAATTTATATACCACAAACTCACCCTTTTAAATAAGTGCAGAATTTAGTGGGTTTTAGTATAGTATTCACAAGGCTGTACAGCCATCACCACTATTTAATTCCAGAATATTTTCATCACCCCAGAAAGAAGCCCCAGAATCAATGGCCCTACTCCCCATTTCCTCTCCAATTTCCTGTCAAGTATTTACTTACTTCCTATGAATTTGCCCATTTTGGACATTTCATATAAATGAAATCATACAATACATGATTTCACTAAATAAGACTTTTGTGTGTGGCTTCAAACAATTTTTAAAAATTGTGGTAAAGTAGGCATAACGTAAGATTTACACTCTGACCACTGCCCCCTCTCCCCACCTTTTTTTTTTTTTTTTTTGAGACAGAATCTTGCTCAGTCGCCCAGGCTGGAGTGCAGTGGTGTGATCTCGGCTCACTGCAAGCTCCACCTCCTGGGTTCACGCCATTCTCCTGCCTCAGCCTCCCGAGTAGCTGGGGCTACAGGTGCCCGCCACCACACCAAGCTAATTTTTTTGTGTGTTTTTAGTAGAGACGGGGTTTCGCCATGTTAGCCCCCACCTTCTTTTTGAGACAGGGTCTCACTCTGTCTTCCCAGCTGGAGTGCAGTGGTGTGATCACGACTCACTGCAACCTCAACCTCCCCGGGGCTCAGGTGATCCTCCCACCTCAGTCTCACAAGTAACTGGCACCACAGGCACACACCACCAAACCTGGCTAATTTTTGCATTGTTTGTAGAGACAGGATTTCGCTATGTTGCCCAGGCTGGTCTTGAACTCCTGGACTCAAGGGATCCTCCCACCTCGGCCTCCCAAAGTGCTGGTATTACTGGCAAGAGCTACCACACCTGATTGTCTCTAACCACTTTTAAGTGTACAATTCTGTAGTGTTGAGTATATTCACACTGTCGTACAACAAATCTCCAGAACTTTTTCATCTTCCCAAATTGAAACTCTGTACCTATTAAACACTAGCTCCCCATTCTCTCCTTCTCCCAGACCATGGTAACCACCCTTCTACTTTCTGTCTTTATGAATCTGACCACTCTAAGTATCTCATATGAGTGGAATCACACAGTATTTGTCCTTTAGTGACTGGTTTACTTCACTTAGCATAATGCCCTCAAGGGTTCTCCATGTTGTAACATGCGTCAGAATTTCCTGCCTTTCAAAGCTGAATAATATATCTGTTACATAGATCAATCACATTTGCGTTATCCATTCATCAGTTAATGCACATGTAGGTTGTTTCCACCTTTTGGTCATTGAGAATAATGCTGCTGTATACATATGTGTATGCGTTTCTGCATGACTATTTGTTTGCAATTCTTTTGACTATATATGTATGAATAGAATTACTGGGTCATAGAGTAGCTCTAAGTTTAACTTTTTGAGTAACTGCCAAAGTATTTTCCACAGTGTTACACAGTTTGACTTTCTCGCTAACAATATGTAATGGTTGCAATTTCCCCAAATCCTCCCCAACATTTTTTATATTCATTTCTTTTAAACAATTACAGCCATGCTAGTGAATGTGAAGTGGCATCTCATTGTGGTTTGG
>NW_026652285.1:12699438-12825174 GCF_009828535.3 Hylobates moloch | reverse complement strand
AGCAACTTTTTTTTAACTAGATAATATTTACAAGAGAGTTATATTTGTCAAGAAATTTCATTTGTCTCCTAGTCAAAACTCTTAATAACCAAATTTAACACATCTAATTTATGACTTATTTTATATATTTGTTGTGACAAGATCCCCCATTAATTTTACCATTAGAAGGAAAATCTACGTTCAATATACAATAAACGCCATTTAATATACAATAAGCACAACTTATTTCTAGTCTTTTAAGGATATTATCTATGTATTTCTCTAGTGATTTCAGTGATGTTACCTTACTTGTCTGGTAAATCATTATCAAATAAATGACTGCAGTCCACAACTTCTCCTCCTGGGCCAATTTGGTCTCTGGACTGAAGACTTACTATTAAGTGATAGAAATATTACTAAGATTCGTACAACTAGAAAGAATTATTATAATCAAAAATTTCTATCTTTAGAAGACATCTGACTTAGCTTATTTTAATACTTTAGAATGACCTCTTTGGTTTCTACTAACATTTATAATTTGTTTTCCCATAGATATTTCCCTTTAGGAGTAATATTAGAATTCTAAAGTTTTCTACACTTTATCATGTTTATGGAAGAAGCCTAATTTCTTCTTACCATAGTAATGGGGCATAGCAGAGTCACTACTGTACTTAAGAGGCATAACATATTAAGAGTATATTCATGTACAAAGGAGTTTGGAAAGTCCACATTAAGTTTAATACTTGATAATCTCACCATCTAAAAAATACACTGGGCTGGGCATGGTGGCTCACGCCTGTAATCCCAGCACTTTGGGAGGCCGAGGCGGGTGGATAACAAGGTCAGGACATTGAGACCATCCTGGCCAACATGGTGAAACCCCATCTCTACTAAAATACAAAAAGTATCCAGGCATGATGGCCTGTGCCTGTAGTCCCAGCTATTGGGGAGGCTGAGGCAGGGGAATCACCTGAACCTGGGAGGCAGAGGTTGCAGTGAGCTGCAATTGCACCACTGCACTCCAGCCTGGTGAAAGAGCGAGACTCCATCTCAAAAAAAGAAAAAAAAATACACTGTATTCTAGCAAGAGGGCCATCCTGGTATTCCAGCAAGAGAGCAATCCTTGGATTCCATGAGTTTTAACAGGACACCGTTATCCAGTGTAGTACAAAACCACCACAAAAAATGAAGAAGCAAGAGATGTGAATTCTAGAGCAAGCTCTAGTAACCAGTTTAGCACTGTAAACTTGAACAAAACACTTAATAAACAAGGTTTAGACAACCCCCGTCTGAATAATGAGAAAGTTAGCTTAATTGACATCACTGAAGTCCTTCTTTGTTGCTCCAATTTTGTTTAATTCTAGTAAGTCTCCCAAAAGACAGAAAGAGGTACAGTCAAACTTGACTATAATCCAACTTCTTAAATAATAGGTTAGCACAAAGAGTATTATTACATCTAATGACCCTTCATTCAAAGAAGGGTCTCAAGATTCTGAAATCTTCCAGTTCTGTGAACATTTTGAAAGATCAGTTCAACATAGAGCTCCTTTACATTAAGTCCCATTTAGAGGACAGAACACTACGAAAACCTACTCAGCAAATGTAAACAAAACATTATTATCAAAACTGTACTAGACAACTATATGAATCAGTTTTTAAATAGATAAAATAAGTGAAATGCTTACCAAAATACAATCACGGTAGAAACAATGTATTTTCTCATTAGCTTTGTTTAGAATAATAGTAAGATTCAAAGCTAAAGAATTTCATGGGCTTCAATTTACATTTCCAGAATGCTGTGTTAATAGCATAGCTATTAACTGGTTAAATGAATTACATACCCACCATGGACTATCATATAACATTAAAAATGCTATAGATTTTGCAAGCCTTAATGCAAAGTAGAAAAAAAAAAGTAACAGTGCTATAGAAATGTATTTATGGGCCAAAAAAAAGATGTTTATGATAAATTTAAACCAGTTTTTAAAAATTCAGTATAATCTCATTTTTTAAAAAAATACATAGAAAGGGTATACATTCGAGTGATAACAATGACAATACAGTAGATTTCCCATGCTCAAATGATCCTCCCACCTCAGCCTCCCAATGTAGCTGGGACATAACAGTTTTAAACAAGGAAAAAAGTTTATACTCCTTGAATCAATTATCTCAACTTGGGAGATCTTTTTCTTCGTACCAGCAATGATTCTAAAAAAGAATAAAGCAAAGTATACAAAAACGTTTGCAAGTTTCAATGTTATAATAGCAAAAAAATTTTTTTAATTATTGTTGTGATATATCTATATACTTCATCCTTTAAAAATCATTAATTACGGCTGGACACGGTGGCTCACGCCTGTAATCCCAGCACTTTGGGAGGCTGAGGTGGGCAGATCACCTGAGGTTGGGAGTTGGAGACCAGCCTGACCAACATGGAGAAACCTTGTCTCTACTAAATATACAAAAAAAAAAAAAAAAAAAAATTAGCCAGGAGTGGTGGCGCATGCCTCTATTCCCAGCTACTTGAGAGGCTGAGGCAGGAGAATCTCTTGAACCTGGGAGGTGGAGGTTGCAGTGAGCCAAGATCGTGCCATTGTACTCCAGCCTGGGCAACAAGAGTGAAACTCCATCTCAAAAAATATATATAGATATAGATATAGATAATTACAAAGATTATAAATACTAAAAATGATTATGGTAAGTGAAAGAAAGCAAAGTAGAAATTTAATCTTTGCTGGAATTAAAGACATAAATATATACATTTTATATACATATTTATGTATATAAAAATACTAGAGGGGAATACAGTTTTTAAAGTTAGTCCTCTAGTGTTCTTTTCTCCATTTTCCAAAAAGTATATATACCTACTTACAATTATTTGTTAGAGGGCTAATTCTGAAAGAACTGGAACTCATTCTGTTTTTGAATGACAGAACTAAAGAATCATAATGTTTGAGTCCAGCCTCCCTCTCTCTTATTAATGGTCCTATTATGAACAGCAGATTCACACAAGAGCTTTAAATAAATACATATATATATATACATACACACATATTTAAGAGTAAAACATTTGTTTTCTATGTAGTATCATCCAGTAGGTATAGTTCTTTCTTTTTTCTTTTTTTTTTTTTGAGACAGAGTTTCACTCTTGTTGCCCAGGCTGGAGTGCAATGGTGTGATCTCGGCTCACTGCAACCTCCGCCTCCTGGGTTCAAGTGATTCTTCTGCCTCAGCATCCTGAGTAGCTGGGATTACAGGCATGGGCCACCACACCTGGCTAATTTTGTATTTTCAGTAGAGATGGGGTTTCTCCATGTTGGTCAAGCTGGTCTTGAACTCCTGACCTCAGGTGATCTATCCGCCTTGGCCTCCCAAAGTGCTGGGATTACAGGTGTGAGCCACCGTACCTGACCTCCAGTAGGTATATTTCTAATGTCTAACAAAGTCTGCTATTTATATAAATGCAAATTCACACCTAGTAAAACTATTTTGTTACTACTAGACAGTAGTTGGCAAGCATTATGTAACATAAATTGAATCAAATACAGAAGAAACACTTATATGTGAAAGTACTGTTATGACTGAATTTATTTTTGAGATTTTTTTTTTTTTTTTGCTCCCTTCTCAATCTAAGGATGACAGGAATTATCAGTAATGCTGTAGTGTAGATCAGGGATCCCCAATTCCCAGGCCATGGATGGATGGGGTATTGGTCCAGGGTCTGTTAGGAACCAGGCCGCACAGCAGGAGTGAGTAGCGGGTGAGTAAGCATTACCGCCTGAGCTCCGCCTCCTGTCAGATCAGTGGCGACATTAGATTCTCATAGGAACACAAACCCTACTGTGAACCACACACACAAGGGATCTAGGTTGCCTGTTCCTTATGAGAATCTAATGCCTGATGATCTGTCACTGTCTCCCATCACCCACAGATGGGACCATCTAGTTGCAGGAAAACAAGCTCAGGGCTCCCACTGATTCTACATTATGGTGAGTTGTATAATTAGCTCATTATATATTACAATGTAAATAATAATAAAGTGCACAATAAATGTAATGCATTTGAATCATCTTGAAACCACCCCCACTGCAGCCTGGTCTATGGAAAAACTGTCTTCCATGAAACCGGTGCCTGGTGCCAAAAAGGTCGGGGAGTGCTGGTGTAGATACTTCCCTAGGATAACCAGAGTAGAGCTTTGCTATGTGGCTACCCTGGTAGTTCTCCATGAACCCAATTCACTGCCTTGTGAAATGAAGTCCTTCAAGTACCTTCAGTAATTAAAACCTCTATGATGGGTTCATAACAAAATAATCTTATTCTAAGTTCTGCTTTATCATGAAGTGTGACAGTCCTATTGGATTTTTCTTTTTTCTTTTCTTTTTTTTTTGAGACAGGGGCTTGCTCTTGTCAGCCAGCTGGAGTGAAATGGTGTGATCTCGGCTCACTGCAACCTCCGCCTCCCGGGTTCAAGCGATTCTCCCGTCTCAGCCTCCAGAGTAGCTGGGATTACAGGTACTCGTCACTATGCCCAGCAAATTTTTTGTATTTTTAGTAGAGATGGGGTTTCACCATGCTTGCCAAGCTGGTCTTGAACTCCTGACCTCAGGTGATCCACCCGCCTCAGCCTCCCAAAGTGCTGGGATTACAGGCATGAGCCCCTATGCCCGGCCACATTTTTCTTCTTTAATTTAAGAAGCCTCCAAGATGAACAGTGTCCTTCCATACTATGCAACTTGATCAAATCTTTATCAATTCTTAAGAAAGGTCTCAGCAAATTTTATATGAAGGCTTTCCCTCCAGGTCAATTCAAGACACCTAAATACCATATAAGGCTACTAAGTGCCTCATGAGTAAGGTAACAATTTCTCCCTTTTTCCAGTGTTACACTACCATTGCTCATTCTGTTTTTTTCAATTAGCATAGATTTTAAAGCTGTAAAGCATTAAACATTAAAACAAGTTCAATAGAATGTTGTCTTCTTACTAAAAAAACTAGTTTGAGAATTATTTTCAGTAAACTTTAATAACATCTACAAAGTCTGAACTCAGTGCTCTACTATGTTAGGATACTTTGAAAGAATTATTTCCTAAAGGATCAACAGTTCTTCACGACACACTTTTTTTTTTTTACATTAAAGTTTTTAAAATTAAGTTAACCTGGATCCTAGATTCACTGTAACATTTTACCTGATTCACTTAATTCAGGCCAACACTATGAAGCTACAGTTAACATATTTTGATTTAAAAGGTATTTAGACTTTAGGTCAGTTTGATTCATGTAACTTTAAATTCACACTTACCTACTGTCTTCTAACTGTCCTTTGGCCCAAGTTTGCATAAATCCAACCTCTGATCTATTTGAAATCAACAAAGAAAGCAATGAAAACATTAGTTGGTATCAGAGATTCTCATATCTATAGAGTGACAATAAATTTCCACAATCCATTAGAAATCAAACCTATCATTTAAAGAATTCAGATTTCAAAAACCATGAAACACTGGTGTATTACATTGCCATCATGCAGTCACTTTCTCTCCAAAACTTTTAGACCACTTTAGTCTGTCTTAATAGTTGTTGGTCTTAAGGAATTTATCCGTGAGCCTTGGTTTTCTCATATATGGCAATATGTGAATCCTTATATTTTTTAAGGATTAAATCAGATAATTATGCAAAACTCGCAGAATAGTGCCTGGCACATAAATGGTCAACAAATGTTAGTTGTCGTTATTATTTTTTAACTAACCATTTCAAATGACATGCACACAAAAAAGTATTAATAAGAAGCTAAGAATAAACTGTAGAATCTGGGTTTGCATCAGTTCTGCCACTAATTCATTCAGGAGCAACTCATTTATTCTCTCAGACGCCTCATCTGTAAAAGAGATATAACACTGGCCTGACCCTGAAAGTTACAATAAGGGACAATGTCACCCAAAGCATGCTGGTTTTACTTTGATTACAGTACTTATAGCTGAATACTTTTACAACTGTATGCCATCTGTCTACTTATTTGTGAATTGATAAAAGAAGGAGACCGTATCTTAGTCTTTGTATTTTCCACTCCAACCTGGTAGAACGTTGCATCAGGTAGGTGCTCAATAAATATTTGATAAATTCAATATTACTGCACATCAAAAAAGTCAAATAAATTAACACAATGAAACAGTCACAAGAAACACAAAGAAAAATCCATGCCCCTAAACTACAGTCCCTAGTTATCCAATAAAAAATACGCTTTTCTCTTTGCAAAATAAATGGGTGCTACTAAGTTGGCTATACAGTGGATTCTGCAGAGCAACTCCTCCTCTCCTACTCAGTCCTTCCAATGCGGCATGCTCCCTTTGCCAGCAGGCCTTTGCCCTTCCTTCTCAAGAGGACAGGGTTCATGCCTTTTTCTCCTTTATACAGCCAGGGTTTAGAACAGTAGCACATTAAGTCTTCAATAAACATTGGCTAAATTGAACTAGGGGTAATGTCAGACATTTGACCTATAATTTTTCAATTTGCTGAGTAAGAAAACAGTTCATTTTTATGTGCAACTTGTTTTTTCCAATCCCACTGTCCTTTCTCTCCTGTTGGTTACCCTGTCAGCCCAGAAATACAAGAACTTCTCAGATGCCTTTAAATACCTTGGACTAAGAACTTCTAGCTCAGTTTTCTGCCTTTTTCTTTTTTACAAGGTCAATATATACCTATGCTGTGGTATCATACTACATTAAAAGAGACAATCTCTTAATATATTTAACATTCAATGCTAAATTTACTCTTTTTTTTGTTATTTCAACATGGCACATGGATACATATGTAACAAACCTGCACATTGTGCACATGTACCCTAAAACCTAAAGTATAATAAAAAATATATATATATATATTTAACATTCAATGCTAAATTTACTCTTTTTTTTGTTTATTAATTTCTTTAGCTCTTATGTGAGTTTGTTTAGCATATGCATCTGGGCTAAAATCCCATTACAAAGACTAACAGTATTTTTTACATTATATAAAAGAGAATTCTATAGAAACAAACACACACAAAAAAAACCTGTTGAAAAAGGAATTCCCATTTATGTTCCAATGGAAAGATCCACCCAAAAGACTGTCACCTGGTTATGCTAAGTTACCTTATAAATCCATTATGAAAACCACTTCTAATGTCTTGATCTTGGTCTAATCTTCTAAACGCCCAGGTTGGTGATAAACTGAGCTACAGTTAAGTAGTTAATAGAGCCATCGTACACTCAAAATAATGCTTAATCTTTAACTTTTAATTTTGTCACAGCAGTTTTATATATTATACCATTCTTATCCCTTCGTAACTGCCCTTTAACTGCCACCTTAAAGACTCCAATCACCTAAATAAAAACATTTTGTCCACAAATCCACCAAAACCAGAAAAGGGTACTAAGAAATTTTAAAGGGTATATACATCCTGGCACCTTTTTTTTTTTTTTTTTGCCATTCCAGGTATCAATCATTTCTTAATACTTTTAAATTAACTGGAAATGAAGCACCAGCTCTCATTTAGCTCTAAGTTTCACATATTTAAAACGTTTCATTTTTTTTTAAGTCTACAAAATAAATTTAGACCAGGAATTTTTACCAATGTTTCAGACATACATAAGAAGCTATGCGTGAACCCCTACCAACATACTCAAATATATATATTACTTATATATATTTGAGAATACATATATAGTACATGTATGTATGTATATGCACACATACATATACACATACACACACACACACATATATATAATTTGAAAAGCACTAATATCTACTCACAACCAGTGTCTTTGAGGTGGTTGATGGCACTGGAAAGAAGACGAACACAATGGAGAAATCCAGCACCTTGTTTCTTATGGATCTTCTTGTGATTCTATACACCGATTGTAACTGAATCAAACTTTTCAATATACCTAAAAATGAAAATGGCTGCATGAGTATGTTGGTAGTTATAAGGAGATGGGCGTAAAATTTTTCTTTTGTTCTTTTTATACCCTAAAGTTACAAATATGCTTCAGAGCCTGGCTAGATTATGCAAAATACATGAGTTAATCCACAGGATTGAATATAAAGTTTTTAAAAATCTTGAAAGTAAAAATTTTAAAAACAATTTTAGTATATTTTTATCACATCTGCCACTCTCAAGCTGGGCTATAATTCTAGTTAGTAAAAAGGCTATTTTAGTAGCTAGTGTCTAATAACACTAAGGGAGTTTATTAAATAACTTCTTTCCAAGAAAAAGAATCTTAAAAACTTTTATCACGGCCAGGCTCAGTGGCTCACTCCTGTAATCCCAGCACTTTGGGAGGCCGAGGTGGGTGTATCACGAGGTCAGGAGATCGAGACCATCCTGGTGAACACGGTGAAATCCCGTCTCTACTAAAAATAAAAATAAAAAAATTAGCCAGGCATGGTGGCGGGCACCTGTAGTCCCAGCTACTTAGGAGGCTGAGGCAGGAGAATGGCGTGAACCCGAGGGGTGGAGCTTGCAGTGAGCCGAGATCGCGCCACTGTACTCCAGCCTGCGAGACAGAGCGAGACTCCGTCTCAAAAAAAAAAAAAAACAACTTTTATCACAGTCACATTTTAAGTACATTTCAATGACATGACCTACTTTTCAAGGGATAGTGTCAAGGCTGACAGACCAAAAATCTGACCTACCTGTTATATTTTAAAATGCTGTAGAACAAAAGCTGTTTGTAATGCTTTTCCCCTGCTTCTTTCCTGTATGCAGGCCTTGAGTGAGCAGGACTCTTGCAGATTTCGCTTCACCTCCTGCAGACAAGCAGTGCAGGGAAAAGCATTACTGTACTTGTCTGTGGATATACCTGCAAGTACGTAAAGGCTCTACCACAGCCAATTGTTAACATGGCGTCAACCCATGCAAAAAGATAACAGAATTATGTCAGTAGAATCCTAGCTCTATTTCAATGACATTAAGAGGTCAAAGTTTTAGTCTAAAGTATTGCTAATTCAATAAATTAGCAATGTCAGAAAAATTCACCTAGTATAGAGAAAAGCCTAAACCACTTAAGTAAGGACTAAAGCTTTCAAATAAAGAACACGGAAGGTACACTTGAGCCGCGGGATCTAGCTGTGCCTAAAATATGCCCACCCCTGGGCTTTTCATTATGCAAATCAGTACATTCCCTTTTTAAAAATTAAGCCGATTTGAACTTGGTCTCTGTTGCTTGCAAATGAAAAGATGTGAACTAAAATATTGTTCAGTATGCATGTACCAATTTTCAAATACACTTACCCTATCTATCTTGGTATATATCTACTGGCATGTAATTCCAGAGCCAGAATCCAGTATTAAGTAGCTGAATTACCCAAACCAAACTTTTTTTTAAAGTCACATTAAACCAGTTGTCCAACTAGTAAGCCTGGTTTACAGGTATGCTGAAATACATATATTGATTACTTCAGTCCTCAGGGCGATGCACCACTGGCTTAAGCAACTTCACCTGTTTAGTCCAGTGTGCCATAATATTTTTTATGTGTACCATGATATGAAAAGGTTGGGAAGCTCTACATTAAACCATAATAAGAAATTGCTAATTATGGACCTTCTGGAAGACAGCCTAACTCTGAATTACTCAAAATTATGAAATACATTGTATTACTTAAGTGTACACGTCACAAACATTCTGTCTAAATATTCCTGGGCCAGAAATTAATCAGAAATATTACCTTTTCTTATATACAGAGAAGTACATGCTCTCACTTTAATGAGACCTCATGTAATATAACATACATGGCCACATAAAAGAAAAAGTAAAGCCTTTTATAATTGAAAGTGAAATAGAGGGCTCTATTAGTTTCTATTAAAACTTTGACTTCACTAACAAATACATGATTTACAAACAAGTTTCAGCATGTTTTGTTGAGAGGGGTAGATGGCAACCTCTATAGGTGAATATAATGTTACCATATAGACCAAAGTATAATATATATACTCAGGATTTTGGGCTAAAGTTTAATTATTAGACTTTTGTTTGTATATTTAGCCAGTTAAAGGCAAGGATTTTGCAAAATGACCTCAGACACAAGCAAGAGACAAGCCTCTGGTAGCCAATTAATTTTTTTTATTAATTTTTTTGCACACAAAACAATAAGCATTTTCTAAAAATACAAACAAAAAGATGCATATCAAACATATTAGGAAGGTTGCACATGGGAAGATGGGGAATAGAAATGGGGGGTGGGAATTAAAGAAAATAAATGAGAGAGGGACTTTGTATGGATCAATGATAATAACTCAATCCTCTATTTGACAAAGAAGAAGGAGAAGGAAGAGGAAGAAAAAGAAAGTGGGATAAAGGATGAGAAAGGGAGGAAAACAGAAAAAATTAGAGTATGACTCCAGAGTAGACCTGTTTTGTTGTTGCTGGGTGGGTTGGTTGGTTGGTTTTTCTGTTGTATTTTTCATATGTTTCGCCATGTTGGCCAGGCTGGTCTCCAACTCCTAGCCTCAAGTGATCAACCCGCCTCAGCCTCCCAGAGTGCTGGGACTACAGGCGTGAGCCACCATGTCCAGCCCCCACATTGCGTCTGGCCTCCGTGGTAGAACTCCCAGACAGGGCGGCTGGGCAGAGACGCTCCCCACATCCCAGACAGGGCGGCCGGGCAGAGGCGCTCACTTCCCAGATGGGGCGGCCAGGCAGAGGCTCTCCTCACTTCCCAGACGGGGCGGCCGGGCAGAGACGCTCCTCACTTCTTCCCAGACGGGGCGGCCAGGCAGAGGCGCTCCTCACATTCCAGACGGGGCAGCCAGGCAGAGACGCTCCTCACTTCCCAGACAGGATGGTGGCCGGGCAGAGGTGCTCCTCACTTCCCAGACGGGGTGGTGGCCGGGCAGAGGTGCTCCTCATTTCCCAGACGGGGCAGCCGGGCAGAGGCATTCCTCACTTCCCAGACGATAGGCGGCCGGGCAGAGGCACTCCTCACTTCCCAGACGATAGGCGGCCGGGCAGAGGCACTCCTCACTTCCCAGACGGGGTGGCCGGGCAGAGGCGCTCCTCACTTCTTCCCAGATGGGGTGGCCGGGCAGAGGCTCTCCTCACTTCCCAGACGGGGCGGCTGGGCAGAGACGCTCCTCACTTCCCAGAAGGGGCGGCCGGGCAGAGACGCTCCTCACTTCTTCCCAGACGGGGCGGCCGGGCAGAGGTGCTCCTCACTTCCCAGATGGGGCGGCCAGGCAGAGGCGCTCCTCACTTCATCCCAGACGATGGGCGGCCAGGCAGAGACACTCCTCACTTCCCAGATGGGGCGGCAGCTGGGCAGAGGCTGCAATCCTAGCACCCTGGGAGGCCAAGGCAGGCGGCTGGGAGGCGGAGGCTGCAGCGAGCCAGACCACGCCACCGCACTCCAGCCCGGGCAACACCGAGCACCAAGTGAGCGAGACTCCGTCTGCAGTCCCAGCACCTCGGGAGGCAGAGGCGGGCAGACCACTCGAGGTCAGGAGCTGGAGACCAGCCTGGCCAACATGGCGAAACCCCGTCTCCAGCCAAAGAACAAAAAACCAGGCAGGGGTGGTGGCACGTGGCCGCAATCCCAGGCAGCTCGCAGGCCGAGGCAGGGGAACCATGGGAGCCAGAGGCAGGGAGTGTGCAGCGAGCCGAGTACACTCCAGCCTGGGCAACAGAGGGAAGAAAAGAGAAAAAGAGGGGGAAGGAAGGGGGGAAGGAAGGAAGGAAGGAAGGAAGGAAGGAAGGAAGGAAGCCAATTAATATTAACCATAAGATAAAACATAATAAGCACATGCAAAGATGTTCAACATCATTAGTCATGAGGGAAATGCACTTCCAAACCATGACGAGGTACAACTTCATACCCACTGGGGGGGGCTACAATTTTTTTAAAGGAAAATAACAAGTGACAGAGGAATAAAGAAACTTCCAGTGGAAAACAACAGTCATGACAGATCAAAATCAGGATGCCATCAGCAATACTCTGAACCTACACTGTCCAAAACGGTATCCACCAACCACATGGGACCTTTGAGTACTTCAAATGTGGCTAGTCCACATTGAGGCAAGCTGCAAAAGAAACCACTGATTTTTTCTTAACATAAAATGAGAAAACCACTGATTTTTCAAAGACATAGTAAATATGTACATATACATAAACATGTAAGTAGCTCAATATTTTTATACTGACATGTTGAAAATATTTTTGATATATTGAACTAAATAAAATATATTATGCTTAATTTTAAGCATAATAAATTATGCTTATTATGCATAATATAACTATATTATATTACGGGTCTCGCTATGTTGCCCAGTGTGGTCACAAACTCCTGGCCTCAAGTTATCCTCCCACCTCAGCCTCCCGAGTAGCTGGATTACAGGTGCAAGCCACCATGCCCAGTTTATTATGCTTAATGTCATCTTTCTTTTTACTTATCTTAATGTGGATACTAGGAAATTAAAAATTACAGATGAGCTCCCATTTGTGGCTTCCATTATATTGCTACTCAACAGTATGGATCTAAATCTAGAAGATAATGGAACAATGCATTCAACATTTGGAGATAAAGTGCTATTTCATCTAGAAGCCTGTACTCAAACCATACCGACAGATAAGAAACCAAAATATATTTTCTGATAAGATCTCAACTTTCTTCCCATCTCTGCATTATTTCTCAAAATGACAACAGAAGATAGAGTTCACCAAACCAAGAGAGTAAACAAAAAACAGGAAGTCACTAAACCTAGAAGAGACAAAGGAAATTGCCAACATAACAATAAAGGCAAGTCCCAGGACAACTGCACAGGAGGTCTTAGAGAACCATCACACCAGACTGAAGAAAGAGAACACAGACCCCCAGGAGGGGTATCTCCAAGAAGAAACAAAGCCAATGGAATACTGACAGAACTGAATATATGGAGAAAAGATCTTTAGTTCTGCAGGAGAGCTTGAGGATTATGACATGTATTTTCTCATTTCTAGCTAGGAGATAAATAGAAAACTAAACAAAAAGGAAAAGTAGCTACTAACTTCAGAAAAAACAAAAGCTGTCAAGAAAGAAAATATAATTCTTGTACCCATGTGACCCAACTATGGATATTTACATAATCATAATAATGTAAACATGGAACAATGGTTTAACCAAAAAGGTTCCTATAATAATATTGGAAGACTAAAGAAAGGAAGGGGCTTGTGAGTGTCATGGGAATGAGGATGACAAATGCCAATTTTAAAACCTGAACCACTGGGCTGGGCATCGTACCCCATGCCTGTAATCCAAATACTTTGGGAGGCGAAGGAGGGAGAATCACTTGAGCCCAGGAATTCAAGACCAGACTGGGCAACATAGCAAGACCCCATCTCTACAGAAAATTACCAAAAAAAAAAAAAAAAAAAAATTAGTTCGGCATGGTGGCATGCACCTGTAGTTACAGCTACTCAGGAGGGTGAGGTGGGAGGATCAGTTGAGTCCAGGGGTTTGAGGCTGCAGTGAGCTATGATTATGCGACTGGACTCCAGCCTGAGCAATGGAGTGAGACTGTCTCTAATTTTAAAAGAATTTTTAATAAAAAAAAAAGCTGAATTATCTTCTATCTAGGAAATTCGAAAATATCTAAAACTAGGCTGGGCGCAGTGGCTCACATCTGTAATCCTAGCACTTTCGGAGGCCGAGGCAGGCAGATCACTTGAGGTCAGGGGTTCAAGACGAGCCTAGCCAACATGGTGAAATTCTGTCTCTACTAAAAATACAAAAATTAGCTGGGCATGGTGGTGGGCACCTGCATTCCCAGCTACTCGGGAGGCTGAGGCAGGAGAATTGCTTGAACCCAAGAGGCAGAGATTGCAGTGAGCCAAGATGGTGCCACTACACTCCAGCCTGGGTGACAGTGCAAGACTCTGTCTCAAAGAAAAAAAAAAAATTACGTAAAACTAAAAAAAGAAAACTGTGATGGTATAAAATAAGGAACATATCTAGAAACAGATGAAAATACCAGAATAAACAGCCAAAGTTATTAAAGCAGTTTCCTTGAGGATGGGAATCACGAATGAGAAAAGAGCAGGGACCTTGCTGTTTTCCATAAAACCTTTATAGTATCATTTGCCTTTTTAAAAAGGTGCATATACTCCTATGATTAAAATAAAATTTAAAAGAAAGAAACCATCTACATAAAGGCAAAAAGAATGCCTATTCAGTGCAACCCAAATTCTGATTTCTGGTTTTATAATTGGTCTAAAGTGGTGAATTAATACCTTTATTTAATTGAAAAAAGTGGGGGGGACTGCTCTACTGTGAGCCAGTTTCATTTTTTTCCTCATAGAATTTTAGGGATATCTCATCTTTCAAAATCTGTCTATAAACCAAAGCACATTCCCACTGGGCTTTTCTTTACCTTTTGTGAAGACCAAATTATACCATAGATGAAACTCAGATCATTTCCCATGATTCTTTTCAAAGACTATATTAAGTAATATTAATTGTATGTTTCATTTCAAACTAATTGTTTAAACCTACAGGTCATAATGCTGATTCCACTTTGGATCGAGCATATTCTTCACAGTATCTATAAAATGGTATTGCCCAGATCCATCAACTATCACCTTAGCAAATGGATCAGGAAGTCCCATGAAAAAAGATTTTTTAAAATTAATAATTTGACATGTGAGATAGAAGATTATACAAACATTCCATTTGCTACAAAAGATTATTCCATTATTTTAAAAAAAGTTTAACAGCTATAAATGAATAGTCCATTTTTTTAAAAAAGACTAAAAGTTACTTCTGTATAAAACACCAAAACTTTATTTTTTCTCATTTGTGTCTCAAATATTCCCAGTTTAAACTACCAAAATCTAGAGATTACTTCATAATGTGGAAGGTTTTGTAAGTTGTTACCAGCCCTCTGACCCCAGGAAGGTGAATTCTTATAACCATTCATGGCTTTTTCTTTCCAAACATCTCCCTTAGTAGCTCATTTAAAGGAGAGCTTATTAAAGGTTTTTATACAGGAACACAGGCTACAGAGAAATCAAATTAGCAAATGGGTTTTGCTGAATAACTGCCAGGAAAAATGAGACCGAAACAAAAGATGTAACACTCTGCCTTAAAAGAGCTTACTATCTAAGTGGAAAGATAAAAAATACTATACATGGAAAAAAAAAAAAACAGAAACAAAAATATCTGAGAATAAACAAGTGCTTAGTGATACTGATTATAATGATTATAATGCAAACACTTACATCACTATGTTAAGTACTATTCTAAATACATTCATCCTTAATCCTTACAATAACCCTCTAAGGTAGATATTATTATTTTCCCTATTTTACTGATGAGGAAACTAAGGCACAAGGGGGTCAATTAAGTAGCCCAAGGTCACACAGTAGTAAGTGGCAGAGCCAGGGTCTAAAGTATAGATGCTAAACCCGTTTGGCTCTCGACTTCATGATCTTAACCACTATACTGTATTTTACCTCTCATTTACTACGTGGTTCAACAGTGAGTACAAGTAAGAGCTCAGAAAATCAGGAGAACAACGTGAATCTGAACAGTAAAGAAAGGGCTTTAGGAGAGAGGGGAACTCATTTGAGCTTTAAAGCAGGGGTCTCCAACCCCTGGGCCATGGGCCGGTACAGGTTTGTGGCCTGTTACAACCAGGCCACACAGCAGGAGGTGAGCAGCAGGAGAGCAAGCATTACAGCCTGAGCTCCACCTTCTGTCAGATCAGTGGCAGCATTAGATGCTCATAGGAGCTGGAACCCTATTGTGAACTGTGCATGCAAGGGATCTAGGTTGTGCGCTCCTTACAAGAATCTAATGCCTGATGATCTGAGATGGAACAGTTTCATCCCAACACATCCTCTGCTCCCCACATCCTTGGAAAAACTGTCTTGCACAAAACTGGTCCCTGTGCCAAAAAGGTTGGGGACTGCTGCTTTAAAGAACATACAGGAGAAGGAGGACTTTCCTAGCAACAGGAAGAGCGCCAAGGAGGGTATGACAATACAGTATTTAAAAGACTTTGAAGAGTCTAACCAAAGAGCTTGTGCTAAGGTGTAAAAGTAAATACTGTTGGAAATATGAATGATCCAGTAAGAGAAGCTTAGAAGTCACACACTAGGGCTTGGACTGATTGAGGTAGATAACAGAGAGCCATTTAAGTTCTTGAGCATGGCTGTAATTACAGTCATATTTTTCTATCAGTGGCATTCAAGGCCACTAGGAGAAAGAAAGATTAGAGGCGACCATATATGAAGCTGTTGTAATCATCCAACAGTAGGACGAAAAGACCCTGAACGAGGAAAGTCATATGGAAAGGGAAAGGAAATGAAAATTAAGACAGCTATTCTGAAAGATCTAATACAAATCAATAAGAAACTTGTATCAAAGATGACAATACAGTTTTCGGCCCAAAGCAATAATGAAAATGATTTTTTTGACAAAAATTTAAAAGGTAGAACTAAAAATGTTAGACAAAAATGACACTTCACATGTTAGACATATTGGGATAGAGTAGATTTCCTGTGGACAGCTGAAAATACTAGAACAAAACAGCGTTAAGTGTTGGTGACTGGAGAAATTTTGCATGTTGGTATCAATGCTAATTTTTTTAAGATACTAATTTGCCAAGTTTCAAGGACAGACAAATCACGTATCAGTTCCCCAATTCTAGGATTCTGTGATCTATCACCTTCAAATAATAAAGGAAGACCAAAACTTAAGGGTTATGTTTCAAAGAAACTTGGTAAGTTAGGGTATTAAATCTGTTTGACTATATTGTTCTTGAAGCTGAGTGCTATGCATAGTATTTCAATAACACCTAACCATTTATAAATGTGTTCAATGGAAGAATGTTTTTACCTCCACCCTCAATTCATGAAGTATTTCCTCCTGGGAAGGATTTACTCTATCTTGTTATTTCTACTCTACTACTTAAACATATAAATTTATATTTATAAGCAGAAACAAAAAATCACATTTCTATACTTTCCCTTTGGGTGTTATTAAACTAGTTGAAGAATTAAGTCTCTCTGCTGGTTTCTTGCTTCTTTAAAAAATTAAAATAAAAAGAATTAAAAATTAGCCAGGCACAGTGGCTCATGCCTGTAATCCCAGCACTTTGGGAGGCTGAGGCGAAAGGATCACTTGAGCCCAGGAGTTTGAGACCAGCCTGGGCAACATAGTAAGACCCCACCTCTACAAAAAAAATTTAAAAGTTAGCCAAGGGTGGTGGCATAAGTCTGTAGTCTCAGCTACTCAGGAGGCTGAGGTGGGAGGATCACTTGAGCCTGGGAGGCTGAGGCTGCAGTGAGCCACGATCATGCCGCTGCACTTCACTCTGGTTGACAAAGCAAGACCATATCTCGGGGGGAAAATGAATTAAGGATTAAGAAAAACATCTGACAAAGGACTAATATCCAGAATCTACAAAGTAAGCAAACAAATCAGCAAGAAAAAAAAAAAAAAAACAATTCCATCAAAAAGTGGGTTAAGGACATGAATAGACAATTCTCAAAAGAAGATACACCAACCAAGATAGGCCAACAAGCTTATGGAAAAATGCTCAACATCACCAAGCATCAGGGAAATGCAAATCAGAACTACAATGCGACGCCACCTCACTCCTGCAAGAATGGCCATAGTCAAAAAATAAAAAAATAACAGATGTTGGCATGGATGCAGTGAAAAGGGAACACTTTTACATTGCTGGTGGTAATGTAAACTAGTACAACCACTACGGAAAACTGTGTGGAGATTCCTTAAAGAACTAAAAGTAGATCTACCATTTGATCCAGCAATCCCACTACTGAGTACCTACCCAGAGGAAAAGAAGTCATTATACAAAAAAGATACTTGCACACGCATGTTTATAGCAGCACAATTTGCAATTGCAAAAATATGGAACCAGCCCAAATACCTATCAGTCAATGAGTGGATAAAGAAAATGTGGTGCTCCCTTCCTCCCTTCCTTCCCTTCTTTCCTTCTTTCTTTTCTTTCTTTCTTTCTTTTCTTTCCCTCTGTGGCCCGGGCAGCAATCTCCTCGTCTCGCTGCTGCCCCGCGCCGCGGACTGCCTGGGACTGCCGGCACGCGCCACCGCTGCCTGTTTTTTCTCCTTTGCCTGCCGGCGCGCATTCGCCATCTTGGCCACGCTATTCGCCAGCTCCTGACCCCGAACGCTCTGCCCGCCTCGGCCTCCCAGGGTGCTGCGACTACAGACGGAGTCTCGCTCACCCGGTGCTCGGTGTTGCCCGGGCTGGAGTGCGGTGGCGTGGTCTGGGCTCGCGGCAGCCTCCGCCTCCCAGCCGCCTGCCTTGGCCTACCAGGGTGATGGGATTGCAGCCCCTGCCCAGCCGCCGCCCCGTCTGGGAGGTAGGGAGCGTCTCTGCCCGGCCGCCCCTCTGCCCGGCCTCCCCATCTGGGAAGTGAGGAGCGCTTCTGCCCGGCCACCCATCGTCTGGGAGGTGAGGAGCGCCTCTGCCCGGCCACCCATGGTCTGGGAGATGAGGAGCGCCTCTGCCCGGCCACCCATCGTCTAGGAGGTGAGGAGCGCTTCTACCCGGCCACCCATCGACTGGGAAGTGAGGAGCGCCTCTGCCCGGCCACCCCGTCTGGGAAGAAGTGAGGAGCGCCTCTGCCCGGCCGCCCCGTCTGGGGAGAAGTGAGGAGCGCCTCTGCCCGGCCGCCCCGTCTGGGAAGTGAGGAGCGCCTCTGCCCGGCAGCCCCGTCCGGGAAGTGAGGAGCGCCTCTGCCCGGCCGCCCCATCCGGGAAGAAGTGAGGAGCGCCTCTGCCTGGCCACCCCGTCCGGGAAGAAGTGAGGAGCACCTCTGCCCGGGCGCCCCGTCCGGGAAGAAGTGAGGAGCGCCTCTGCCCGGCCACCCATCGTCTGGGAAGGGAGGAGCGCCTCTGCCCGGCCACCCATCGTCTGGGAAGTGAGGAGCACCTCTGCCTGACCGCCCATCGTCTGGGAAGTGAGGAGCACCTCTGCCCAGCCACCTATCGTCTGGGAAGAAGTGAGGAGCGTCTCTGCCTGGCCACCCCGTCTGGGAAGTGAGGAGCGCCTCTGCCCGGCCGCTCCGTCTCGGAGGTCTACCACGGAGGCCAGAAGCAATGTGGGGGCTGGACGTGGTGGCTCACGCCTGTGGTCCCGGCACTCTGGGGGGCGAGGTGGGTTGATCACTTCGGGCTAGGAGTTCGAGACCAGTCTGGCCAACATGGCGAAACATGAAAAATACAACAGACAAACTAACCAACCAACTCAGTGACAACAAAACAGGTCTACCCTGGAGTCATACTCTAATTTTTTCTATTTTCCTCCCTTTCTGATCCTTTATCCCACTTTCTTTTTCTTCCTCTTCCTTCTCCCTCTTCTTTGTCAAATAGAGGATTGAGTTATTATCACTGATCCATATAAAGTCCCTCTCTCATTTATTTTAATTCCCACCCCCCATTTCTATTCCCCGACTTCCCATGTGCAACCTTCCTAATATGTTTGATACGCATCTTTTTGTTTGTATGTATTATTAGAAAATGTTTATTGTTTTTGTGTGCAAAAAAAAATTAATAAAAAAAAGAAAAAAAAAAGAAAATGTGGTATGTATATACACACACACACACACACACACACACATATATACACCATGGAATACTATTCAGCCATAAAAAGAAATAATGGCATTCACAGCAACCTGGATAAAATCGGAGACTATTATTCTAAGTGAAGTAACTCAAGAATGAAAAACCTAACATCGTATTTTCTCAGTCACATGTGGGAGCTAGGCTATGAGGATGCAAAGGCATAAGAATGATACACTGGACTACAGGGACTGGGGGAAAGGGTGGGGGTAGTGAGGGATAAAAGACTACACACTGGGTACTGTGTACACTGCTTGGGTGATGCGTCCACCAAAATCTCAGAAATCACCACTAAAGTGCTTACTCATGTAATCAAACACTATCTGTTCCCTCAAAACCTACTGAAATTAAAAAAAAAAGAAAAACTTTTTCCATACAAAATGTGGCTTCCAGATCCTTAAATTAAGTAGGAAAGTCATAGCCTTTTATGTTTCCTTTCTGTTAAATAACACAATAACAAAAATACAAGTTCAATATCTTAATTTAAAAAATAGGTTTGAACTTAACCTGATTATATTATTCTACAAAAATTTAATTGAGAGCCAAGTTACTCTAATGTGGTCAAAAGCTATCAGATTTCCTGAAGTTAGTGAGACATCTAGTGGTAAATACAAAGTGGCTAGAGAACTTTGCATTTAAAAAACTTTCTTGGCTGGGCGTGGTGGCTCACGCCTGTAATCCCAGCATTTTGGAAGGCCGAGGCTGGCGGATCACGAGGTCAGGAGATAGAGACCATCCTGGCTAACACAGTGAAACCCATCTCTACTAAAAATACAAAAAATTAGCTGGGCATGGCGCCATGCGCCTGTTAGTCGCAGCAACTCAGGAGGCTGAGACAGGAGAATCGCTTGAACCCGGGAGGCACAGGTTGCAGTGAGCTGAGATCGCACCATTGCACTCCAGCCAAGAGCAAAACTCCATCTCAAATAAATAAATAAATAAATAAATAAATAATGTCATTATGGTGTATAGGCATACTTAAAAACCTGTGTAATAGAATAAAGCTATAATTTTTAAGGCCTTGAATCAATAAAATATGTAGTGAAACAAGATTAAGACACTAGCATATCTAAAGGGAAATTTTTAAAGTTAAATTTCCTTACATTATAGACAAGGTTAACCTCCTTATTGCCAAGGGCTTTGAAATTAATAATATGAGAAGCAGCATACAAAAACATTAAATTTATAAAAAGGTCTGAAATAAATGTTCTGAAGGAGTAATCTTATTCTACTTCTCCATACCTAAGAATTTAAAATATTACAAATTACACTAAACTGCTTTTTGCAGCCTTTGGTTTTCAAAAAAAATAATGGTCTAAAAATTACCCTAAAGTTTTTACTGTAAAGAATATTTTTCTATCCAAGTCATTGTGAGAAAAGCCTGTATCTGACAGTCCTATAGGTATAATGATATAGAAATTATATATTTTATAATCAATTTGTTCTAGAAATATTAGTTGAAGTTGATAGTGTTACCATACAGCCCATTTTAACGATCATATGTTAATGTGTCACAACGAACAGAAGTAGCTTGATGGATGAAATTGGGTTCTAACCCCCAATTGCCTGAGGAATCTAAAATTTGGGATCAAATGATTAAATTAGTCCCACCTTATTAGCATTGACAAATACCAAACAATTCACTGATTGTGGTTTTAAGAATAATATGTGGAAAGGTCTAATATCAATTGTGGGCAGAGATCTCATGGTTCAAATATTTCCTCTTCTTCAGAAAGACAGTGTATGAGTGTGTGAGACTGTGTGTGTGTGTGTGTGTGTGTGTGTGAGTGTGTGTGTCACCATGCAGGAAATGTTTATACCTTTCAGTAAAAGGGCAATTCTGCAATAAGGTTATTACCAAGTAACTAAAGTTTATACAGCATCTTGAAATCAAAGGTATTCTATAAATTTAAAATACTGATATGGTATTAACTTAAAGCAAAGAACAATAATTTTAAAACATCTTATAGCCCAAGTGTATTGCAAACCAAATATAAATTCACTGTGGGATCTGATTTTTTTTCCTCTATTAGGGAACCCAGATCTAAATGAACTGTTAAACACTTAGTCTAAAGGTATGCCAAACATTTCTAGGTCTTTACAAAGAATCAACTTTTTTTTTTAAACAAAATGTGGGCTAGGTTAAATATTTTATTTGGCTTCTCAAGACGGACTGAGAAGTTGGGCACCAGCTCCAGACAAATTCCTGGACGCACATCAAACACAGCCCTGTCATTTATCCAGTCAGTCAAAACAATCTTTTCCATCTAACCCTTTAATGTTTATGTCCTAAAAAGCTGCTAATTAAATCCAGCTCTTGAGATCTATTTGCTAAAATATATACCATCTAATTTGTAAATGATGAACAAAAATGAAAAAAAAAGTTCACTTTCCTGGCAAAACAGAAGACTCCACTGTAACCAAAGGAGGAAGGACAATGTTTTTAGCATTTGTCAAATTTTAAGAGAAAACTATTCAGAGACAAATAGTTGTAAGAAACTCAGAGTACCTCAAACTGTTTTTCCTATTAAGTGGACACAGGGTATTTTAAAAATCCTCAGAAAAACCTGAAACAAAATCACTCTATAAATGTAGTTCAATATTCCCTCTTCCCCTAAAATATAAGCATAATCTTTCCTCTTAACAAACTTTACTTATAAATTTTTATAATATATCATAGGCAGTACAGAAACCACAGATAAACACTTTAAGATCTACTGAGTCATACTAAAAACCTCAACTCATTTCATCTGCAGAAAATCAAAATCCCTATTTTTTTTCCCTCATTTTCTCTACATAGCCTAGAGGCAAGTAAATGAAAACAGCTTATTTCTGATACTTTCTGCACACCTGGGATCGCATGTTCTTTCGACGATCACTGATTCCAGATAGCAACAGATAAACTCTAAAGCAACAAAGATCCCCTACAAAGGTTTCCATTGACTTCTCCCAATATAAGGACATTGAATGGGGGGGAGTAGGGGGAAATACAAGTATCCTCCAATCCAGGTTTTCCATTAAGAACCACTCCGTTAATGATTCCCCGCATTTTTCCCTAGGGAAAGCAAAACTGTCATGAAGGTAATATATTATTTAAATTGCAGCCAACATACATTCAAGCTAAATTCTCAAATACCAAATTCACTGCAAGTTTTCACCTAGCTGTACTGGGATGTGACACACAGGCATTCAACTACAAAATTAGCCCAAATAAATCTCAAAGTCTAGTATGGGCAAACATAATTACAGTTTATTCGTACACGTGCACGCACACACTAATCTTCTACGGAAAATTATCTTTCTCACCACTCATCCGAATATAAACGTGGACAATTTATCAGGGGTAAGTGGTGAAGGTAGGATAACGTCGTGATTTCAATTCCTTTTCAAACCAAATACAAGTTTTCCTAAAATGGGGGTGACGTGTCCATGTAAGAATACCAAAAATGGCACTGTAAGCAAAAAATGTACCTGTAATATTAAAGATTTCATGCACCTGGAATCATAAACACTTTGTAAGTGTAGTCTTCTATCTAGCAACCCCTCCGGACATTATTTTCCATTTAGAAAAAGGAAGGGGGAGGGTGGGTAGAGTAAGAGAAAGTTTGCTCTAAAGTTTGTATGAGCACATAGTTAGAAAAGTACCCCCTACCCCCCCCCCAAAAGTGTGTTTTTAAAGCAAGTCTGGAGTTAGAAGCGACACAAGTTCTGCGGCCTACAAGGTACAACCCCAAACATGCCACCCTACAATCAGACACTTCCAAAACAGTGCACCATGAGCCCGAGCCGTCGGATCAGACAGGCACACGGGAAAAGTGAACCTCAGTCTCCTCTCCTCAGAGAGACATGAGCTTAAGGTGTGCGGCCCCGGCAGCGGTGACCGGAGGCGGGGAGTAAAGGTTTCGCACGTGGGCATAAGTGGGTGTGCAAGGTAACAACCCGGGAACACACACGCACACCCTCCCGTTAAGCGCTCCATCTTTAAGGAGTGTTTACTGCGCGCAGTCAGCAACCGGATTCAATAATCCTCGCCACGGGAGCTCTTCATCCCCTTCACGAGCCCACCTGGGCGGTAGCCCAGGGGCTGCTCCCCGAGCCCCGGGAGGCAGCGTCGGGCTCCTTGACCAAGACTTTCCGGCCTGAAATCCGCCTGCAATGCGAACCTGTGTATCCTCCCCTCCGCAAAAGACCACCCTCCCTCCCCAAGTCATCCTCGGCTTTTTAAAGAACGTCCGCCTGTGGTCCCAGCTACTCGGAGAGGCTGAGGCAGGAGAATGGCGGGAACCCGGGAGGCGGAGCTTGCAGTGAGCCGAGATTGCGCCACTGCACTCCAACCTGGGCGACAGAGCGAGACTCCGTCTCAAAAAAAAAAAAAATAAAATAAATAAAATAAAATAAAATAAAATAAAGAACGTCCAAACCGGAGCGAGTGGTTTTCCAATTACTCTCCCTGAACTAGGCCTTCCTACTCCTCCGACCGCCAACTCACCATTGATCGCGATCCTGGCCCTTCCCAAGTCAACAGGTACCCCCCCCCCCCGCCAGCTCGCCCACCCGGCGGCTGCCCAGCCCGGCCCGGCGCTCCCCCTCACTTGTCAGGCGCAGTTTGACTGGCCCGTTCCTCCGGCTTCCCGGGTTGGACATGTCCCCGGCGGCGGGGGTGGCGGGGCGGCCGGCGGGACGGGCACAGGGGCGACGGCGAGGCGCGGCGGAGTCACCACAGCGGCAGGGGCTGAGGCTCGAGCTGCGGGCGCTGCGACCGCCACGGCCGGAAGGTCCCGGATGTGGCGAGCGTCGTCGCCCTGAGCCGCCGAGGACGCGGGACGCCGAGCTCCCCGCTCCTCCCACTTCTCCTTCCTTGGTCCGGGCAGCACAACTAGGCGGTAGCCGGCCGCTTGCGCCTCCGCCGCCTCCTTGCGGCCTCCGCGGCTTCCGCGGCCTTTCCCTCCTCTCGTCTCGGCTAGGCCCAGTAGCCGACGGGGCTGGTCGGCTGAGGCGGGCGGTGCTCGGCGGCGCCGGAGCAGGACTCTGGGCTCGGCTACTCCTCCTCCACCCGCCCTTTTGTCTGAGGGACCCGGGACTTGGGGCTGCTGCCGCCACTGGTCGGCTCCGGGGGGCTGGGAGGAGACGGGAGTTGGGGCCGTTGGGGCCGGGCGGGGCCAGCGGGCGCGCGCAGGGTACCCACGGTGCCCCGGGCGGGCACCGGCCGTTAGGGAGTGGGTGCGGTGCCGCCGAGGGTCCCACGCGGAATGCGGGGAGGGAGCGGGCAGGGAGCAAAGTGGCGGCGGGGGCGACAACGCTGGCACCTGGAGGGGCTTAGTGTCCGGTCCACTTAAGGAGAGCTTTTGTCTAAGCAGGGCCGACTGCATTTATTAGACGCCTACTGCGTGCAGAGCGCTCCTAGAGGCTGGGGCGAGGAAGGTTAGAACCGAGTCCGCTGCCCGCTGGGAATTTGGCGTCTCTCGGGCGAGGGAAGAGACAGCATTCCCACGCCAATGGTTCCAGCAAAGCCCGAGGAGTGCTCTGCTCCTGGTCTTGTAGTTGACACCTCCATCGGGGACTCACCTGGTGGAGGAGATCGGGTTACCTGCCAGCTCCCGCTCTTTTCAGGTGCAGCCAAGGATAGGGAGATGATAACGTCTTAAAGGATTAACAAGGAAAACCTTAGAGAGTAATGTATGAAGAGTTGTTCATACCCTGCCGTATTTTGTTATCTCAGGAGGAGAAAGATAGGAAATTTGTTTTTAAATGTGTACCTTATCCTTTGACCTTGTAACTGTACTCCTGGGAATTTTTTTTTTTTTTCCACAGGGTCTCCCTCTGTTGCCCAGGCTGGAGTGCAGTAGTGCGATCACAGCTCACTGCAGCCTCAACTTCCTGGGCTCTGGTGATACTCTCACCTGAGCCTCTGGAGTAGCTGGGACCACAGGTGTGCACCACCACGACCCATTAATTTTTATATTTTTAGTAGAGACATGTTCAGTAGAGACATTTAGGTTTCGCCATGTTGCCCAGGCTGGTCACGAACTCCTGACCTCAAGAGATCCGCCCGCCTCGGCCTCCCAAAGTGCTGGGATTACAGACCTGAGCCATCGTGCCTGGCCCTATTCTTGATAAATAATAGTACAGAAGATGTTCTTTGCTATATTCCATTAATAACAAAAGGAATGAGGGAACAGCATAATGGTCCATGAACCGCATGCTTTTTTATGCAGCCATTTAACTGACAAGTTTTATGAAGATCATATAATATGGAAGAATGTACATGTAATGCAAAGTTTAAAAACAGAAGAGAAGTTGTATGCATATGCATGCAAAAGTATGTAGCACAATGTAAACTACTAAGAACAACAGCGTGGGAGATTTTTTATGTGATTTATTAGTTTTGCTTTAGGCTGTTATAACATTAATGCAATTTTAAATGTTTTGGATTAATATATTTTAATCCTTATTCCATGCCAGTCATTTCTTTTAATGCATCAGTGAAGTCACTTCTCCAGATAGTTACCTCTGAGAGCATTTCATCAGTTTGGATACAGCCTTACAATTAAAGTAATCCAAAAAAGTATATGAAGTTCTAGACATCACACTAAAAATACCACAGGCTGGGCAGGGTGGCTCACCCCTGTAATCCCAACACTTTGGGAGGCCAAGGTGGGCGGATCATTTGAGGTCAGGAGTTCAAGACCAGCCTGGCCAACTTGGTGAAACCCCATCTCTGCTAAAAAAAAAAATATATATATATATATATATATATATATATATAAATTAGCCAGGCATGATGGGGCATGCCTGTAGTCCCAGCTACGGGGGAGGCTGAGGCATGAGAATCGCTTGAACCCGGGAGGTGGCAGTGAGCCAAGATCATGCCACTGCACTTCAGCCTGGGCGACAGAATGAGGCTCTGTATCAAAAATAAATACATACATAAATAAAAAAATACCAGAGATAGTGCCAGCAATTCATTCAACAAATATTAAGTGGCTATTTTGTGCAAAACAATGAGCAAGGTCCTTTAGAAATGCTTCCTTGTACTATAAATATATACAAATCAATGTGAACAATAGCTGCTACCACAATTTAAGAGGCTGAACAGTGGCAAAAAACTTAGCAAACTGATGTAAATTTGCCTTATTTTTATGGCACATTCTTTGTTCCTAGCCACCCAACTAACATAATTTGTAGCTTTATATTAGTTAATATAAGTTAGGATTTCAGAAGGTGATGGGAGACCTGGGGGAGACTGCTTGTTTTGAAGTTTAAAGCAGTACATTCAAAAATGTAAGTGACAGCATAGAAAAATGTATATAGGGTTAACATGCAGAGGTTTATATTTAGCCTTTCCTGTAAGTTTAAATACTATTGTTTAAAGCAAATATTCAGATAAGAATAACACTTTAAAACCATTCAAGGACTGGGCATGGTGACTCATGCCTGTAATCCTAGCACTTTGGGAGGCTGAAGAAGAGAAATCAGTTGAGCTCAGGAGTTTGAAACCAACCTGGGCAACATGGCGAAACCCCATATCTACAAAAAATTAGCCGAGAGTAGTGGCATGCACCTATAGGCCCAGTTACTCAGAAGGCTGAGGTAGGAGGATCACCTGAGCCCACGGAGGTCAAGGTTGCAGTGAGCCATGATCATGCCACTGCATTCTGTGGGGGAAAGAAATAGAGATCAGACTGTTTCTGTGTCTATGTAGAAAGAGGAAGACATAAGAAACTCCATTTTGATCGGTACTAAGAAAAATTCTGCTGCCTTGTGTTGTGGGAAGTCAGGGACCCCAAATGGAGGGACCGGCTGAAGCCATGACAGAAGAACGTGGATTGTGAAGATTTTATGGACATTTATTAGTTCCCCAAATTAATACTTTTGTAATTTCTTATGCCTGTCTTTACTGCAATCTCTAAACATAAATTGTAAAGATTTCAAGGACACTTATCATTTCCCCAATCAATGCCCTTGTGATTTCCTATGCCTGTCTTTATTTTTTGTTTGTTTTTTTATTTTTTTTTGTTGTTGTTGTTGTTTTTTGAGAGGTTGTCTCACTCTGTCGCCCAGGCTGGAGTGCAGTGACACAGTCTTGGCTCACTGCAAGCTCCACCTCCCGGGTTCAGGCTATTCTCCTGCCTCAGCCTCCTGAGTAGCTGGGACTATAGGCGCCCGCCACCATGCCCAGCTAATTTTTTTTGTATTTTTAGCAGAGACAGGGTTTCACCGTGTTCGCCAGGATGGTCTCGATCTCCTGACCTCGTGATCCACCCGCCTCGGCCTCCAAAAGTGCTGGGATTACAGGCATGAGCCACCGCGCCCAACCAACCTGTCTTTACTTTAATCTCTTAATCCTGTCAGTCGAGGAGGATGTATGTCGTCTCAGGACCCTGTAATAATTGCATTAACTGCACAAATTGTAGAGCATGTGTGTTTAAACAATATGAAATCTGAGCACCTTGAAAAAAGAACAAGATAACAGCAATGTTTAAGAAACAAGAGAGATAACCTTAAACTCTGACCGCTGGTGAGCTGGGCAGAATAGAGCCATATTTCTCTTCTTTCAAAAGCAATGGGAGAAATATCGCTGAATTCTTTTTCTCAGCATGGAACGTCCCTGAGGAAGAGAATACGTGCCTGGAGGTATAGGCTTATAAACAGTCCCCCCAGGTGCACCTGTCTCTTATGGTTGAAACTGCAGAGGTGAAATATACTCCAGTCTCCCATAGCGCTCCCAGGCTTATTAGGAAGAGGAAATTCCCACCTAATAAATTTTGGTCAGACCGCTTGATCTCAAAACCCTGTCTCCTGATAAGATGCTATCAATGACAATAGTGCCGAAACTTCATTAGCAATTTTAATTTTGCCTCGGTCATGTGGTCCTGTGATCTCGCCCTGCCTCCACTTGCCTTGTGATATTCTATTACCCTGTTAAGTACTTGATGTCTGTCACCCACACCTATTCGCACACTCCCTCCCCTTTTGAAAATCCCTAATAAAAACTTGCTGGTTTTTATGGCTTGTGGGGCATCATGGATCCTACCAACGTGTGATGTCTCCCCCGACGCCCAGCTTTAAAATTTCTCTTTTGTACTCAGTCCCTTTATTTCTCAAGCCAGCCGACACTTAGGAAAAATAGAAAAGAACCTACATGATTATCGGGGCAGGTCCCCCGAAAGCCTTGAGATGCTGTTAATCTGTAACCCTAGCCTCAACCCTGTGCTTGCGGAAACGTGCTATATTGACTCAAGGTTTAATGGATTTAGGGCTGTGCAGGATGTGCCTTGGTAAAAATCTGTCTGCAGGCAGTGTGCTTGGTAAAAGTCATCACCATTCTCCAGTCTTGAGTACCCAGAGACACAATGCACTGCGGAAGGCCGCAGGGACCTCTGCCCAAGAAAGCCTGGCTATTGTCCAAGGTTTCCCCCCACTGAGACAGCCTGAGATATGGCCTCGTGGGAAGGGAAAGACCTGATTGTCCCCCAGCCTGAAACCCATAAAGGGTCTGTGCTGAGGAGGATTAGTGAAAAAGGAAGGCCTCTTTGCAGTTGAGATAAGAGGAAGGCATCTGTCTCCTGCTCATCCCTGGGAATAGAATGTTTCGGTGTAAAACCTGATCATACATTCTATTTACTGAGATAGGAGAAAACCACCTTATGGGTGGAGGTGAGACATGCTGGCTGGCGGCAGTACTGCTCTTTACTGCACTGAGATGCTTGTGTGAAGCCAAACGTAAATCTGGCCTATGTGCACATCAAGGCACAGCACCTTTCCTTAAACTTATTTATGACACAGTCCTATGCTCACATGTTTTCCTGCTGACCCTTACCCATGATTACCCTATAGTCCTGCCACATCCCCCTCGCCGAGATGGTAGAGATAGTGATCAATAAATACTGAGGGAACTCAGAGACCAGTGCCCAGGCAGGCCCTTGCTTGCTTAGCACCAGTCCCCTGGGCCCACTTTTATTCCTCTATACTTTCTCTGTGTTTTTATTTCTTTTCTCAGTCTCTCATCTCCACCTTGCGAGAAATACCCACAGGTATGGAGGGGCAGGCCCCCTTCAGCATTCCAGCGCTGCTGCATTCCATCCTAGGCAGCAGACTGAGACTCTGTCTCAAAAACAAAAAAAAAAGACTGCTGGGTGCAGTGGCTCATGCCTATAATCCCAGCACTTTATAATGTTAACTAATTTTTTTGCAGGTTTTTTTTTTTTTTATCAAATTAAGGAAATTCTCCCCATATACCTTTCATACTTTTTTTTTTCTTTGAGATGAAGTCTTGGTCTGTCGCCCAGGCTAGAGTGCAGTGGCACAATCTCAGCTCACAGCAACTTCTGCCACCCAGGTTCAAGCAATTCTCCTGCCTCAGCCTCCCGAGTAGCTGGGATTACAGGTGCCTGCCACTGCGCCTGGCTAACTTTTTTTTTTTTTTTTTTGGAGACAGTGTCTCATTCTGTAGCCCAGACTGGAGTGCAGTGGCGCAGTCTTGGCTCACTGCAAGCTCCGCCTCCCAGGTTCACACCATTCTCCTGCCTCAGCCTCCCGAGTAGCTGGGACTACAGGCACCCCCCACCAAGCCCGGCTAATTTTTTTTTGTATTTTCAGTAGAGATGGGGTTTCACTGTGTTAGCCAGGATGGTCTCGATCTCCTGACCTCACGATCTGCCTGCCTCAGCCTCCCAAAGTGCTGGGATTATAGGCGTGAGCCACTGAGCCCGGCCGTGCCTGGCTAACTTCTGTAGTTTTAGTAGAGACGGGGTTTCACCATCTTGGCCAGGCTGGTCTTGAACTCCTGACCTCGTGATCCACCCGCCTTGGTCTCCCAAAGTGCTAGGATTACAGGTGTGAGCCACCGCGCCTGGCCCCCTATACCTATTTTATCTGAATTTTATTATGAGTTGGTGTTGAATCTTGTCAAATACTTTTTTCCGAAATTAATTGACATGATTTTTTTCTTTTAGCCTTTTATTACAGTAGACTACATTGATTAATTTTCAAATACCAAATCAGCTATTTATCCTTGGAATAAACCCCACTTTGTCATGTTGTGTAATTCTCATATGTTGATTAATTCTATTTGCTAATATTTTGTTAAGGATTTTGCATCTTTATTTATGATGGGTACTGTTTGGCAGTTTTCTCCTTTTTTGTGTGTGCTTCCTTTGGTTTTGGTGTCAGAGTAAATACTAACTTCTTAAAATGATTAAGCAATGTTCTTTTCTATTTTCTTAAAGAGTTTGGGTAGGATTGGTGTTAATTATTATTATTTTTTTTTTTTTCTTGAGACGGAGTCTTGCTGTGTCACCCCCGCTGGAGTGCAGTGGCATGATCTCGGCTCACTGCAATCTCTGCCTCCTGGGTTCAAGTGATTCTCCTGCCTCAGTCTCCCTAGTAGCTGGGATTATAGGCGCGTACCAGCATGCCCAGCTAATTTTTGTATTTTTAGTAGAGACGGGTTTTCACCATGTTGGCCAGGATGGTCTCGATCTCTTGACCTTGTGATCCACCAGCCTTGGCCTCCCAAAGTGCTGGAATCACAGGCGTGAGCCACCTTGCCTGGCAGTGTTAATTATTTTTTAACTGGTAGAATTCTCTAGTGACATCATTTGAGTCTGGAGACTTCTTGTTTGTGATTTTTTTATTACAAATTTAATGTTCTTAATAGCCATAAGGCTGTTCTTATTATCCATTTCATATTGGATGAATTGTGGTAGATTACTTTGTTTTTTGAGGAATTGGTCCATTTCATCTAAGTTGTTGAATTTATGTAGAACTAGTTTTAGTATTTCCTTACTATCTTTTTAATGTGTATAGAATATATATCCCCCATTTCTTTCTTTTTTTTCTTTTTTTTTTTTTGAGACAGTCTCACTCTGTCGCCCAGGCTGCAGTGTAGTGGCACAATCTCAGCTCACTGCAACCTCCAACTCCTGAATTAAAGTGATTCTCCTGCCTCAGCTTCTCCCAAGTACCTGGGATTACAGGCACCCACCACCATGCCCAGCTAATTTTTTTATTTTTAGTAGAGATGGGGTTTCACCATATTGGTCAGGCTGGTCTCGAACTCCTTACCTCAGGTGATCCACCTGCCTTGGCCTCCCAAAGTGCTGGGATTACAGGTGTGAGCCATCGTGCCCGGCCAATTTAAACATCTTTAAGGAAACACATCAAAATGTAACTAGAGGTTGTTTCTAGATAATGGGACCATGAGGATTTCTATTTCTTCTTTGGCATATTTGTATTTTCCACTTTTTTCTATAATGAACATCTATTGTTAAAACAGGTAAGATATTGAGTTTTAGCAAGATAAAATATGCAAATAGAAAAATAAAAGAAATATACCCAATGTCAACAGTAGTTGCCACTAGATGATGGCATCATATGAGATTTTCATTTTCAACTTTCTTTTTTTTTTTGAGACAGAGTCTCATTCTGTCACCCAGGCTTCTGGAGTGCAATGGCACAATCTCAGCTCACTGCAACCTCCACCTCCTGGGTTCAAGCGGTTCTCCTGCCTCAGCCTCCCAAGTAGCTGGGACTACAGGTGTGCACCACCATGCCATGCTGTTTTGTATTTTTAGTAGAGACAGGGTTTTGCCATGTTGGCCAGGCTTGTCTGAAACTCCTGGTCTCAAGTGATTTGCCTGCCTTGGCCTCCCAAAGTGCTGGAATTACAGGGGTAAGCCACTTTGCCTGGCAGATTTTCATGTTTAGCTTCAATGTTTTCTGAATTTTCCACAAAAAACATATATTGGAACTATATTGGTAATATCACATATTATTTCACCCCATATTAGATGAATGGGAAGAGGAAGATAAGTGGTTACATAGTCAGGAGAAGGGTCACTTCAATAAACTAAAACTAAAAACTTCTGCATTATTGTCAACTGCTATAGAGTCTTTCAAAGATGTCTAATTGTCAGCTGGGTGCGGTGGCTCACGCCTATAATTCCAGCACTTTGGGAGGCTGTGGTGGGTGGATCGCTTGAGGCTGAGAATTTGAGACCAGCCTGGCTAACATGGCGAAAACCCATCTCTACTAAAAAATACAAAAATTAGCCAGACATGGTGGCCCACACGTGTAGTCTCAGTTACTGGGGAGACTGAGGCATGAGAATTGCTTGAACCTGGGAGCCAAGATTGTGCCACTACACTCCAGCCTGGGTGACAGAGAAAGACCCTGTCTCAAAAAAAAAAAAAAAGAAAAGAAAAGAAAACTCAGGGGACCCTAACAGCTAGCTGCCTTAACATAGCTGATAAGCTATCAAGTTCAGGTCAATTAAATTTGTTCCATGTGGTTCTGCAGGAAGTAGCCAGGACCAGTGTGGTGGGGCTGCAACTGGAATTACATTGAGACAGACCTTGAGATAGGAGGAAGGATTTTTCAGTAGTTTGAAATGGCAGAAAATACATTGGTCTTGAACCTGCTCTTCAAAGTGTGGTGCAGAATTGCAGCCTGGCTTCAGAGGAAGCCTATTAGACAAGTACTGGGTCTCAGCCCGCAGCTCAGACCTACTGAATCAGTGCCTGCAGTTTAAAAAGATGCCCAGGGCCAGGCATGGTGGCTCATGCCTGTAATCCCAGCACTTTGGGAGGCTGAGGCAGGCGGATCACTTGAGATCAGGAGTTTGAGACCAGCCTGGCCAACATGGTGAAACCCCGTCTCTACTAAAAATACAAAAATTAGCCAGACATGGTAGCAGGCACCTGTAATCCCAGCTACTAGGGAGGCTGAGGCAGGAGAATCGCTTGAACCTGGGAAGGCAGAGGTTGCAGTGAGCTGAGATTGTGTCATTGCACTCCAGCCTGGTTGACAAGAGCGAGACTCCGTCAAAAAAAAATTAAAGATATTCTAGATAATTTTTTGTGCCTATTCTGCTTATGTAGATAAAAAAAATTTGAGACATGATCTCACTGTGTCACCCAGGCTGACATACCATACTGAATTCTCATATTACTTCCAGTAAAATCTTAGTTGATTCTCTTAGGCTTCTTTGGCTGTCTAACATTTATCATTTCATATGCAAATAATGATAGTTTTGTCTCTCCCTTTTCAATACTTATACTCTTTCCTTCCTTTCCTTTCCTTTTTTTTCCTTTCCTTTCTTTGTTTTTCTTTCTCAGGGCCTTGTTGTCACCCAGACTGGAGAGCAATGGTGTGATCTGCCTCACTGTAACCTCAAACTCCTGGGCTTAAGGGATCCTCCTGCCTCAGCTTCCTGAGTGGCTAGGACTACAGGCAAGCAGGTAATTTTAAATTTTTTTTTGTAGAGATAAGGTCTCGCTCTGCTTTCCTGGCTGGTTTTCATGCCACTTTAGAGGAAGGACTCAGGTTTCCTTTTTTCCCTACTTTTAAGAGATTTTTTTAATTATTAGGAATTGTCTGTTGAATGTTAGCTAAAACAGTCCATAAAATGTATTAAGTGCCAGCTGCATGCAAGACCCTAAGTTAGATACAGTCAGCCCTCTTCATCATCAGATCCACATCTTCAGATTCAACTAGATGAGGCTGAATATTTGAAAAAAGAAACAATAAAAATACAAATAGAAAGTACAGTATAACAACTGTCACCATTGTACAATATCTATACACTTTATTAGTGATGACTTAAAAGTACATGGGACCAGGCATGCTGGCTCACACTTGTAATCCCAACACTTTGGGAGGCCAACCTGGGCGGCATAGTGAGATCCTGTCTTTACTAAAAATAAAAAAAAATTAAAAAAATTAGCCAGTGTGGTGGTATGCACCTGTAGTCCCAGCTACTCAAGAGGCTGAGGTGGGCAGATCACTGGAGCCCAGGAGGTTGAGGCTGCAGTGAGCTGTGACTGTGACACTGCACTCCAGCCTGAGTGACAGAGGGTGATCCTGTCTCTAAGTAAGTAAATAAATAAAGTATATGGGGGGGTGTGGGTTATATGCAAATACTGCACCATTATATGTAAGGGATTGAGCATCCACAGATTCTGGTATGGTGTGGGGGGAGCGGTATCCTAGAACCAGTCCCCTGCAAGATAGCAAGGATGACTGAACTGTGGAAGAATCCAAGCACTGTTAAACAGCGTATAATTCCTGTCTTCAAAAAAGTTATCTCATCAGATAGATGAGACTTATAATGAATAAAATGAATGAATAGAGATTTGGAGCTAATGGTTGTTGTGATGGATAATCTTAATTGCATTTTCTTCCAAAACAGATTCATTCTCATAGGAGGGCATCAGAGGAAGATAAAGAAGGATCCTCAATGTCAGACATCTGAGCCCGAGCTAAGCCATCATAACCCCTGTGACCTGCACATATACATGCCCCACTCCAACTAATCGATCGACCTTGTGACATTCCTCCTCTGGACAATGAGTCTCATGATCTCCCAACCCTGCACCTTGTGACCCCTCCCCTGCCCACAAGAGATAACCACCTTTAACTGTAATTTTCCACTACCTACCCAAATCCTATAAAACTGCCCCACCCCTATCTCCCTTTGCTGACTCTCTTTGTGGACTCAGCCCTCTTGCACCCAAGTGAAAAAAACAGCCTTGTTGCTCTCACAAAGCCTGTTGGTGGACTCTCTTCACATGGACGCACATAACAGTTGGGAGTTCAAGACCAGCCTGACCAACATGGTGAAACCCTGTGTCTACTAACAATACAAAATTAGCTGGGTGTGGTAGCGCAGGCCTGTAATCCCAGCTACTTGGGAGGCTGAGGCAGGAGAATTGCTTGAACCCAGGAGGCAAAGGTTGCAGTGAGCCAAGATCGTGCCATTGCACTCCAGCCTGGGCAACAGAGTGGGATGACCCTGCCTCAAAAACAAACAAACACAAAAGCAAAACAAAAAAATGGCCAGGCGCAGTGGCACTCACACCTGTAATCCCAGCAGTTTGGGAGGCCAAGGTGGGTGGACTGCTTGAGCTCAGGAGTTTGAGACCAGCCTGGGCAACATAGTGAGACCCCCATTTCTACAAAAACTAGCTGGGTGTAGTGGCACGTGCCTGTAATCCCAGCTACTTGGGAAGCTGAGGTGGGAGGATCGCTTGAGCCCAGTAGGCAGAAGTTGCTGTGAGCCGAGATCACGCCACTGCATTCCAGTCTGGGCAACAGAGCAAAACCTTGTCTCAAAAAAAAAAAAAAAAAATTGTAATCAAGATATCCTCCACAACCCTCAAATTCTCTGGTCCTGATAATTCCATAGGTAAGTTTCACCAAACTTGCAAGGAATAAAACCTCATGTCTTGTGCAAGTTGTCCCAGAAAATAAAAATAGAAAGTCACCCAAATCATTCTGTGGAGCAGGTAGAAACTTGATTCTAAAGTCATATAAAACAGTAAAAGAAAATAAGGCTCATTTTGCTTATCAACAAAGATGGGAAAATTCTAAATAAAATATTAGCAAATCAAATAGAAAAGAGGACAAAAGTCAGGCCCATCAAAGTAATTTGACATTAGAAAATTAATCAATATAAAAGCAAAACATAGCAGCCGGGCGCGGTGGCTCACGCTTGTAATCCCAGCACTTTGGGAGGCCGAGGCGGGCGGATCACGAGGTCAGGAGATCGAGACCACGGTGAAACCCTGTCTCTACTAAAAATACAAAAAAAATTAGCCAGGCGTGGTGGCGGGCGCCTGTAGTCCCAGCTAGTCGGAGAGGCTGAGGCAGGAGAATGGCGTGAACCCGGGAGGCGGAGCTTGCAGTGAGCCGAGATTGCGCCACTGCACTCCAGCCTGGGCGACAGCGAGACTCCATCTCAAAAAAAAAAAAAAAAAAAAAGCAAAACATACAGTTATCTCGGTAAATGCAGAAAAAGCATTTGGCAAAGGTAAACAGCTATTTATGATGAAAAAAATCTATCAGAAAGTTAGGAATAGAATACCCTTGACATCTACTAAAAGCAGAAAGACATTATGGTCAGATGAGAAATTTCAGACTCATTTTGCATTGAATTGGGGAAAAAAGGCAAAGATAGCCATTGTCAAAGCTACCTTTAATTGTAGTATTGGAAGTCTTTGCCATCATTATAAGGCAAGAAAAATAAATTAGAGTTATAAGGATTATTAGGGAAGCAAAAAATTTATGAATCAGAAAGTTCACCAACATTGCTGTGTAAATGGTCACTTAAAAAATTAATAGCCAGGCGTAGTGGCTCACACCTGTAATCCCAGCACTTTGGGAGGCCGAGGCAGGCAGATCACAAGGTCAAGAGATTGAGACCATCCTGGCCAATGTGGTGAAACCCCGTCTCTACTAAAAATACAAAAATTAGCTAGGCGTGGTGGCACATGCCTGTAGTCCCAGCTACTTGGGAGGCTGAGGCAGGAGAATTGCTTGAACCTGGGAGGTGGAGGTTGCAATGAGCGAGACTGTGCAACTGCACTCCAGCCTGGGCAACAGAGCAAGACTCCATCTAAAAAAAAACAAAAAAAATTAATAGTCAGGGGTCTCTGGAGAAACAATCACTATGGTGCATTCATTCATTCATAGGGAATAAAAAAGGATTTATTAGAAGGAATTGGCTTATGTGATTATGGAGGCTGGCAAATCCAAATCAGCCCAAGTCTGAGTCGATATCTCAGTTTAAGTCTGAAGTCAGGAAGCTACTGTAGAACCAGGAAGAGCCAATGACTCATTTCAAAGGCCATCAGGCAGGAGAATTCTCCTACTTGGGGGATGGTCAGCCTTTTGTTCTGATCAGGCCTTCAACTTATTGGATGAGGCCCACCCACATTATGGAGGGCAATCTGCTTGACCCAGTTTACCAATTTAAATGTTAAGCTCACCCAAAAACACCCTCACAGAAACACCCAGAATAATGTGTGACCAAATAGCTGGGCACCCCATGGCCCAGTCAAGTTGACACATAAATCTAACCAATACAGTGTTCCTCCTCACTAAGGTAAAATATTTAAAAACTATCTCCAGCGAATCATGCCTGTCCAGATCCATCCCTTTGCAATGTGCCTTTGCTCTCCTGCCCACCACCAGGCCCTCAAACATGTGAATGAAGCCATCTTGAAGCCTCTAAGACAGTCCAGTCACCCCACTGATGTCATGTGGAGCACTTTCTGCAGAGAGTTGCCTGAAACTCTGATCCCCCAGAATCATGAGTAATAACATGGTTGTGGGTTTTTTTTTTTTTTTTTTTGAGATGGAGTCTTGCTCTGTCTGTAGCCCAGGCTGGAGGGTAGTGGCATAATCTTGGCTCACTGCAACTTTCGCCTCCCAAGTTCAAGCGATTCTCCTGCCTCAGCCTCCTGAGCAGCTGGGATTACAGGTGCCCACCACCACACCTGGCTCATATTTTTTTTGTATTTTTAGTAGAGATGGGATTTCACTATGTTGGCCAGGGTGTTCTCAAACTCCTGACCTCAGGTGATCTGCCCGCCTTGGCCTCCCAAAGTGCTGGGATTACAGGTGTGAGCCACTGTGCCTGGCCCGGTTGTGTTTATTCACTGAGTTTAGGGAGTGGTTTACTATGCAGCCATACATAAGTGATGTAACTGATACTACTGATTCAATAAGTAATGAGAAAATATGAATTAAGATATGACACAATAGCACCAGAAATTATTGTGTATCCTGGAATTAAACTAACACAAATGCACAAAATCTTTATGAGGAAAAATATAAAACTCTTTCAAAGGATGTTTTAAAAGACTCAGATAAAAGACATGCCTTTTTTTTTTTTTTTTTTTTTTTTGAGACGGGGTCTCACTCCATCTCCCAAGCTGGAGTACAAGTGGCACAATCTCCGCTCACTGCAACCTTTGCCTCCCAGGCTTAAGAGATCCTCCCACCTCAGTCTCCCAAGTAGCAGGGACCACAGGTGCACACGACCACACTGGGCTAATTTTTTTGTACTTTTGGCAGTGATGGGGTTTTGCCATGTTGCCCAGGCTGGTCTTGAACCTCCTGGGCTCAAGCAATCTGCCCACCTCGGCCTTCCAAAGTGCTGGGATTACAAGTGTGAGCCACTGCACCTGGTGACATGCCATCTTTATACAGTTTTATTGATGTGTAACTGATCTACAGTTGACAGTACATTTTAAAGTAAGCAATTTAAGTTTTGACATATGTATATACGTGTGCAATCACCACTCCTAGAACTACTGAACGTATATCCATCATTCCCAAAAGTCTTCTCATGTGCTTTTTGTAACCCTTCCCTCTTACCTCTCCCTGAACCCTTGTCCCTGTCCCCAAGCCCCAAGCAGCCACTAACCTTTCTGTGTCACTATAGATCAATTTTCATTTCTAGAATTTTATACAAATAGAATGATCCAGCAATCTTTTTGTCTGGCTTCTTTAGCTCAGCATTACTTTGAGATTCATCCCTGGGGTTGTGTGTATCGATAATATATTCCTTTTTATTGCCGAGTAGTGTTATTCCATGGTTTGTATATACCATAATTTATTCATTCACCTGTTGATGCAGATTTGGGTTGTCTCCAGTTTTTAACTAATACAAATGAAGCTGCTTTGAATATTCATATTCAAGTCTTTATATTGACTTATACTTTCATATCTCTTGGAGAAATACTTAGGAGTGGAATGGCTGGGTCTTTCAGGAGGTGTTCCAGAAGAAGGGATTGTTAACACAGGAAAGGACAGCTCCATGCGTGTTATTTCCCCTGAAGACCTTCCAGTGGGACAAGATGTGGAGGTGGAAGACAGTGATATTAGTGATATTGATGATCCTGACCATTTGTAGGCCCAGGCTAATGTGTGTGTTTGTGTCTTAGTCTTGGACAAAAAAGTTAAAAAGTAAAAAAAAAAAACTTTTTAATAGAAAAATGCTTATAGAATAATGATATGAAGAAAATAATTTTGTACAGTTTCACAATGTGTGTTTTCCACTGTTATCCCAAAAAAGTCAGAAATTTAAAAATATTAAAAAGTTTAAAAAGTTAAAAAGTTACAGTAAGCTAAGGTTAATTAATTAATTAATTAATTTTTTTATTTTTGAGACGGAGTCTCGCTCTGTCGCCCAGGCTGGAGTGCAGTGGCGCAATCTCGGCTCACTGCAAGCTCCGCCTCCCGGGTTCACGCCATTCTCCTGCCTCAGCCTCTCCGAGTAGCTGGGACTACAGGCGCCTGCCCCCACGCCCGGCTAATTTTTTTTTTTTTGTATTTTTAGTAGAGACGGGGTTTCACCGTGGTCTCGATCTCCTAACCTCGTGATCGGCCCGCCTCGGCCTCCCAAAGTGCTGGGATTACAAGCGTGAGCCACCGTGCCCGGCCAGCTAAGGTTAATTTATTATTGAAGAAAGAAAAATATTTTAAAAATAGACTGGGGGCAGTGGGTGGCTCATGCCTGTAATCCCAGCACTTTGGGAGGCTGAGGTGGGCGGATCATGAGGTCAGGAGTTTGAGACCAGCTTGGCCAATATGGTGAAACCCTATCTGTACTAAAAATACAAAAATTAGCCCAGTGTGGTGGCATACGCCTGTAATCCCAGCTACTCCGGAGGCTGAGGCAGGAGAATTGCTTGAACCCAGGAGGCGGAGGTTGCAGTGAGCTGAGATTGTGCCCCTGCACTCCAGTCTGGGCGACAGAGCAAGGCTTCGTCTCAAAAAAAAAAACCAGAAAAAAAAATTAGCTGGGTGTGGTTGTGGGCACCTGTAATCCCAGCTACTTGGGAGGCTGACACAGGAAGAATTGCTTGAACCTGGGAGGTGGAGGTTGCAGCGAGCCTAGATCATGCCATTGCACTCCAGCCTGGAGTACAATGATAGCCTGACAGAGCGAGACACTGTCTCAAAATAAATAAATAAATAATAAATTTAGTGTAGCCTAAGTGTACAGTGTTTATGAAGTCCGCAGTAGTTACAGTAATGTCCTAGGCCTTCGCAGTGACTCACCCTCACTCACTGATTCACTCAGAGCAACTTCCAGTCCTGCAAACTCCATTGAAGGGTAAATGCCCTATCCAGGTGTACCATTTTCTATGTTGTATACCATATTTTTACTGTACCACTTCTATGTTTAGATACACAAATACTTCTCGTTGTATTACAATTGCCTACAGTATTCAAGACATGTTGTACATGCTGTACAAGTTTGTAGCCTATCCAATACGCTATCCCATATATCCTAGGTGTGTAGTAGGTTATACCATCTAGGTTTGTATAGTACACTCTATGATGTTTGCACAGTGATAGAATCACCTAACAATACATTTCTCAGAACATATCTCTGTTGCTAAGTGACACAAAACTGTACTTATTTGCCATCTACATGTCTTCTTTGGTAAAATATCTGTTCAAATATTTTGCCCATTTAAAAGAATTGAGTTCTTACTATCGAGTGTTGAGAGTTCTGGGTATATTCTGGATCCAAGTCCCTTATTAAATATATGATTTTCAAATATTAATGCAGTCTCTGGGCTGTCTTTTTTATTTTCTTACCAAGATCTTTCAAAGAGCAGAGATTCTTTTGCTGACGTCCAGTTTATCAATTTCTTCTTTTATGGGTTATGCTTTTGGTGTAGTAAGAAATCATTGCCTGTAATCCCAGCACTCTGGGAGGCAGAGGCAGGCAGATCACGAGGTCAGGACACCGAGACCATCCTGGCTAACACAGTGAAACGCCGTCTCTACTAAAAATACAAAAAATTAGCCGGGAGTGGTGGCGGGCGACCGTAGTCCCGGCTACTCGGTAGGCTGAGGCAGGAGAATGGCGTGAACCCGGGAGGCGCAGCTTGCAGTGAGCCGAGATTGCGCCACTGCACTCCAGCCTGGGCGACAAAGAAAGACTCCATCTCAAAAAAAAAGAAAAGAAAAAGAAAAGAGATCATTGCCTAATGCAAGGTCAAAAAAATTTTCTTCTATATTTCTTCTAGAAATTTTAGTGTTTTAGATTTTACCTTTGGGTCTACGATATATTTGAGTTAATTTTCGAATATGTTGTGAGATAGCAATCAAAATCCATTTTTTTGGATGTGAACGTCCAATTATTCTTGTACCATTTATTTAAAAGACTGCCCTTTGTCCACTGAATTGTCTTTGCACTTTTATAAAAAACCAGTTGTCCATATGTATGCAGGTCTATTTCAGGACTCTGTTCGAGTCCATTGATCTACTTTTCTCATGTCAATGTTCTCAGTCTCCACTTAAGATTCTTTTTTTTTTTTTTTTTTTTTGTCAGACGGAGTCTCGCTCTTTCACCCAGGCTGGAGTGCAGTGGCGCGATTTCGGTTCACTGCAAGCTCCGCCTCCCGGGTTCATGCCATTCTCTCACCTCAGCCTCCTGAGTAGCTGGGACTACAGGCGCCCACCACCAAGTCTGGCTAATTTTGTTTTTGTATTTTTACTAGAGACAGGGTTTCACCGTGTTAGCCAGGATGGTCTCGATCTCCTGACCTCATGATCCACCCACCTCGGCCTCCCAAAGTGCTGGGATTACAGGCCTGAGTCACCGCGCCCGGCCCACCTTAAGATTCTTAAAAAAGAAGAGCAAATTAAATCCAAAGTAATCAGAAGGAAGGAAATAGCAAAGATTAGAGTGGAAATCAACATGCTAGAAAACAGAAAAAATTCATTGAAACAAAAAGCTCTTTCTTTGAGAAGATCAATAAGATTGAAAACCTCTGGGAGGCTGAGGTAGAATGGCATGAACCTGGGAGGCAGAGCTTGCAGTGAGCAGAGATCGCGCCACTGCACTCCAGCCTGGGCAACAGAGCGAGACTCCATCTCCAAAAAAAAAAAAAAAGAAAACCTCTAGCCACACTAATCAGGAAAGAAAGGGAGGATACAAATTAGCGATATCAGCGATGAGACAGCCAACATCCCTACAGACTTTCAGATATTAGGGGATGATAAGGATATTCAATGAACAATTTTATGACTTTTATTTTTGAGTTAAGATCTTACTCTGTCACCCAGACTAACTGAAGTGGCATGATCATAGCTCACTGCAGCCTCAAACACCTACATTCAAGTGATCCTCCCACCTCAGACCCCTGAATAGTTGGGACTACAGGCATGTACCATCACACTCAGCTAATTTTAAAAAATGTTTTGAAGTGGCCGGGCGCGGTAGCTCACGCCTGTAATCCCAGCATTTTGGGAGGCCGAAGCAGGCAGATCACAAGGTCAGGAGATTGAGACCATCCTGGCTAACACAGTGAAACACCGTCTCTACTAAAAATACAAAAAATTAGCCGGGTGTGGTAGTGGGCATCTGTAGTCCCAGCTACTCTGGAGGCTGAGGCAGGAGAATGGCATGAACCCAGGAGGCGGAGCTTGCAGTGAACCAAGATTATGCCACTGCACTCCAGCCTGGGCAACAGTGCAAGACTCTGTCTAAAAAAAAAAAATGTTTTGAAGCAACAGGGTCTTGTGATGTTGCTCAGGCTGGTCTCAAACTCCAAACCTCTGACAATCTCCCACCTCGCTGGGATTACTGGTGTGAGCCACCATGCCTTAGGAGAATTTATATGACAACTTGGATGAAATGGACAAATTTCTTGAAAGACACAAACTACCAAAACTCATTTAATAAGAGATAGATAACCTGAAGAGCCCTTATCTATTAAAGAAATATAATCTGAAGTTAAAAATCCTTCCAGAGAAAAATTCAGGCCCAGGTAGCTTCTCTGGTGAATTCTATCACATTTAAGTAATAAATAATGCCAATTCTACACAAACTCTTTCAGAAAATTGAAGAGGAGTTAATACCCCCCAACTCGTTCTATGAGGCCAACATTACACTGATACTAAATCCAGAAAAAGAGTTTGCAAGGAAAAAGAAAAGAAACAATTCCAAACCAAAAAGCTACAGACCAATATCCCTCATGACAAGTATCTCTCTTAAAATTTTAGCGGCCGGGCGCAGTGGCTTACGCCTCTACTAAAACTACAAAAATTAGCTGGGCATGGTGGTGGGTGCTTGTAATCCCAGTTACTCGGGAGGCTGAGGCAGGAGAATTGCTTGAACCCAGGAAGCAGAAGTTGTAGTGAGCCAAGATCATGCCACTGCACTCTAGCCTGGGTGACAGAGCAAGACTCTGTCTCAAAGGAAAAAAAAAATAATTCATTAGTAACATGTTCATGGATAAGATGACCTTAACAATTTTAAGATGTCAATTATCTCCCAAATTCATCGACAAATTTATGCAAGTCCATTCAAAATTCCAACAGGACTTTTTCAAGTAAAATTTGACATGAAGCATATACATACAGAAATCTACACCAATAATAAGTATACAGCACAATAGATTTTTGCAAAGTGAATAACTCTATATAAACATGACTCAAATTAAAAAACAAAACAAACAAAAAAAAAAACAAAAAAAACTAAAGTATTATCTGCACCTCAGGAACACCCCCAGCATCCCCAACCCTGGTAACTAGAGAATAGCTTTGCCTGTTTTGTACTTCATATAAATGGAGTGTAGGCCGGCTGCTGTGGCTCACGCCTGTAATCCCAACACTTTGGGAGGCCAAGGTGGAATTACTGGGCTCAGATCGCTTGAGCCCAGGAATTCGAGGCTAGCCTGGTCAACATGGTGAAACCCCATCTCTACAAAAAATACAAAAAAATTAGCTGGGTCTGGTGGCACGCACCTGTAGTCCCAGCTACTCAGGAGGCTGAGGCAGGCAGATCGATTGAGCCCGGGAGGTTGAGGCTATAATAAGCTATGATTGCACCACTGCATTCCAGCCTGGGCAGCAGAGTGAGACCTTGTCTCAAAAAATAAATAAATAAAATAAAATAAAATAAAAAAGTGCAGATAGTGTAAAAAAGGAAAGTACATAATTGAATAAAACAAGAGCAGTTCCTTGGTGATGATAATGTACCATTAATTGAGAGGTATGATGAATTCAACCCTCTCCACCTGAGAGATCTCCAAAAACCTACAAAACAAACCAGCAGAAGACATAAAGCCTTCTGGTGAGCCTACCCTAGCAAGTCTAAACATGCCTGAATTCCAGTGGTAGACACAATTTAGGTTCTTCCTGCTTCCATCTCCCCACCCCCACCAGCTCCAAATAGAATAAAGTCCCTTTTGGGACTAATAACACCCTAGACTGGGTGGGTGTTGGGCGCTCCTCGTTCTTGTAGTTGGGCTCTTCTCATCGCTCGGTTTCTTCATCTGATAAATGGGTTTACTTGTCCTATCTAATTCACAAGCATTTGAGGAGGAAGATCAAAATAGGGTAAGATACCTGAGAACAACTTGTTAACTGTAAAAGTATTGTTAAAATAAAAAACATTATTTATAAAGAAAAGTGGCCGGGCGCAGTGGCTCACGCCTGTAATCCCAGCACTTTGGGAGGCCGAGGCGGCTAGATCGCCTGAGCTCAGGAATTCAAGGTCAGCCTGGGCAATACGATGAAACCCTATCTCTACTAAAATGCAAAAAATTAGCTGGGCATGGCAGTGTGCGCCTGTTGTCCCAGCTACTGGTGAGCCTGAGGCAAGAGAATTGCTTGAACCTGGGAGGCGGAGGTTACAGTGAGCAGAGATCACGCCATTGCACTCCAGCCTGGGCAACAGAGTGAGACACTGTCTCAAAAAACAAAAACAAAAAACAAAAAAACAAAAAAAAAAACAGAAAAGTTTCAGGCCTATGTAACAGGCCTGCACATCCTGTACCCCTGAATTTAAAATAAAAGTTGAAGAAAATAAAAAAGTTTCAAGCAATTCCAGCCTGGATTTAAAAAAAAAAATTTATTTTATAATGTGAAATATTTTAAGACAATATAAGTATTTTGATTTGTGGGAGAAAATGAGACCCTAAATTGACCACTTAAGTGCTATGGTTTCTGTATATTGCTTATTTATTTATATGTTAAACTTCAGATTACGTGTAATAAACTGTCTGTGGTGCAATGCTATTGATTTCCCTGCATTAGAAGCTGAATTAAATGTGCATTACTTTGGGGCTGGTCATCATGGAAGAAGCTTAAAAGTTTTGACTGAAAATAAGTGAAGAGCATTAAGGCTTGCTAGGCCCCATCTCCCATTGATCCCCACCGCCCTAGGGAAGTTTTACTGCTTTTTGGCCATGTAGACATCTTGTTTTAATGCTTCTTCTAATGGTATCTAATGGCTGCTTGGCTATATCACTAACTTTATAAAGACAAGGCTGCCTTCTCCAACCTTGTCTTGGGCACATTCTAGAGAAAAGTGGCGCTTTTGAGTATATCCTATATCAAAATTCCATGCTGAGTCTCTTTTGCTTCATGTGTTCATTTGCTCATTCATTCATTCAACTAACACTTATTGAATATTCACATTGTTCTAAGCATTTGGCCAGTTGGTCTTCATCACCAAATTTATCACCACATAGACAAATAACATTTGTCTCTGTGATCAGTACTTGGAAGTGAATTACTACTCACTTGTCCTTGGAGAATATTAGATTATTGGGAAAAGCAAAGAGGTGGAGTCCTGGATTAGGATCCTACTTCCCTTCCCACCCAGGTGGGCTGCCTTGGTCAAGTTACTTTTCAGAATTAATTGAGATCTTCCTTGTGGCCTAATATATAATCAGTTTCTATAAATACGTATGTTTGGAGAAAATGATATTTACTGTGTATGGGGTACAAAGTTTGATATAGAGACATTAAATTGATGCGGTAAATTGTTCATTAGAATTTTCCATATTCGTATAGTGTTTTTTCCTATTTTTCAAATTTAAAATGTGATCAGACTGCATTTAGACCTTGTTTAAATTAATTCGGCCCAATACTCTGTGACCTTTTGAGCTTCAAAGTTTACTATATTCACTTGAATGTTTTCCCCTGGTTGACTCTTTAATTTCTCCTATTTTTATTTTAATTTACTTTAATTAATTAATTTATTTATTTTAGAGAGACAGAGTTTTGCTCTGCTGCCCAGGATGGAGTGCAGTGGCACGATCATAGCTCACTGCAGCCTCAAACTCATGGCCTGAAGGGACCCTCCTGTCTTTGCTTCCCAAGTAACTGGGACTACAGGCATGTGCTACCACACCCAGCTATTTAAAAATATTTGTTGTAGAGATAGGGTCTTGCTGTGTTGCTCAGGCTGGTCTTGAACTTCTGTCCTCAAGCAATCCTCCTGCCACAGGCTATTCTATTGCTCCTATTTTATCAACTCTGTGCCTTCCTTCTGGGATTTCTATTACAGGTCCCTTTAGCCACAATTCCAAAATCCTAAAGTCTGAAAACCCAAAATGTTCCCACGGGTTGGCCACATTTATTTGGCAGTAAACCCTGACCGGACATGATGTCTATTTGTCGTCTTTATTTCCTTCTGTGTTTTCCTACAAAGGGTTGATGGTTTCAGTTACAGGGTACTGACCTGGACTCTGCAGGGAGGTGTATATATCAGCACATGCCCCACACCATCTTTCTAAAATCTTCCAACGCTGAATTTTGAAACACACCTGACTCCAAGGGTTTTGCATAAAGGATTGTTGGTCTGTACGTATGTCTACATTGGATCTCCTGTATAAATCTTCCACATCATTCTTGATTTTGTACTTCTCATATTTCTTCTCTGCATTCTAGGTGAATTTCTTGTGTGTCTACACTAAATTAGTGTTTGGCATTTCTGCCTCTTTGTAGTTTCTTTCTCCATGAACATCTTTTTGGATCTAGAGTGATTCCTCCTTTGGACTTCTTGCTCTGTATTGATCAATGGTCCCTTCAATGTGACTGGAAGAAAACACGAAGCAGAAGCTCTGTTTGCCAGAACACTTCAAATGCAAGAAACAAAAACCCAGCTGGCTTTAGGAGAAAGGGAACGTTACTGGGAAGATAACGGGGAAGGTGATGAAACCAGGACATCTCCAGGAACCTCAGAGATTCCAGGTGCTATTCTCTCTCCTGCTCTCTCTCTCTCTCTCCGTCTTTCTCTTTCTCTCTCTCATCTCCCCCTGGCTTCACTGGCTTCATTTCCTCCCTCTGCAGTTAGATTTTTGTCCCTTAATTAGAAACATGAACACTAGTAGTATCAAATTCATCTCCTTTGAGCTCTGGATAGTTTCTCTTTTCCAGCTTCAGGGAAACATTTCAGGAGAGGCCAATTGGCCTAGCCTCGGTGTCATTCCCAGAACTGTGTCCACTGGATGAGGCCAATTATTATTATAATTTTTTTTGAGACAGAATCTTTTTTTTTTTTTCTGAGACACAGTCTCACTCTGTCGTCCAGGCTAGAGTGCAGTGGTGTGATCTTGGCTCACTGCAACCTCTGCCTCCCAGGTTCAAGCGATTCTCCTGCCTCAGCCTCCCAAGTAGCTGGGATTACAGGTGTGCACCACCATGCTCAGCTAATTTTTGTATTTTTAGTAGAGACGGGGTTTTACTGTGTTGGTCAGGCTGGTCTGGAACTCCTGTGATCACCTGTCTTGACTTCCCAAAGTGCTGGGATTAAAGACGTGGGCCACCCACCCTGCTGAGGCCAATTATCAAAAGAGGTGGGGGAGGGATGCTGAGCAGATTAAACAGCAACATCCACTTTCTACCTTTTCTGAAATGTTGATACATTCACTTCAAATTGGGGAGTTTCTCCTGCTTCTCCCGGGTGGTCGTCTTTGATTTGCAGGGTCGTTTCTTGCGTTTGCTCACGTGGGAGGAAGCCCTGCGGCGTGGATCTGCTGCCTGGTTCAGTGAGAAGGATCTGAGCTCCTGCGTGCTGGGTCGGCCCGCCCTCAGCCCTCCAAGACAGGAGAGGAGAAGGGCCCTGTCAGTGTTCTCCCAGCACCAATTCCAGAAGCATTGGAATAGTAGCCTTTATAGTGTCTCTGTTAGGTTTCCGTTTGCTACGGTAACAGAAATAAAGAGGATTTATTGGCTCCCATCGCTTAAAAGGTCCATCACTGGTGGGGGTGGGGGATGGGATGTGGGGCAATCGGGGCTCCCACTCTGGTTCTTGGGACTCCCCAGGCTCATCTTTCCCCTGTGCTGGCAGCAAGGTGCCTGCCACAATTCTAGGCCTCACCTGACAACATGCCCAGGAAGACAGCCTCTTCCGGCAGCGATCTCTTCAGCACCAGGTTGTAATGTCCCAGAAGCTGCCAGCAGACTTCTCCTCACATCTCAGTGACTCCAGTCCCTTTGTGAACCCATCCCTGTGTCCAGGGAGATGTCATGCGTGAATCCGCTCAGGCCTGGTTTCCTGAAACAATCAATGGTTGTGGATAGAAATCCGCTTAGGCCAATTGGACCAATCCCTGGTGCTGGCAGTGAGGTCAGTCTTGAAGCACATGGGTTATGTGAGGGAAGGTGGGTATCTGAATGAAAGCTGGGATACTGCAGGGCAGAAGGAAATGGGTGCTGGGTAGGAAACCCCTTAACTAGCATCCTCTGCCTCCTTTCCATGTCTGAACCAAGTCCCTGCCATCCCAAACTCTGTTGGAAATTCCCCTGTGAGAATCCGGGAGGGGAGATAAACTAGATGTTCACACTTACCTTGCCATTTTATCTCCCAAACCCTTAGAGACCACCCAATTCAAACCTCTCATTTTACAGATAATGAGGCTCAGAGAGACAAGTGACTGCCCAAGGTCACGCTGTGGCTACAGTTGGCTGTAAAGGCATTCAAACCTTCCCAGTTCTTTTTCTGAGACCCGTCTGTGATGGGTAATTTTATGCGTCAATGTGGCTAGGCCACAATACCCAGATATTTGACCAAACATTATTTTAGATATTTCTGTGAAGGTATTTTTTAGATGTGATTAACATTTAAATCAACAGATTTTGAGTAAAGCAGATGACCTTTGAAAAGGTAAGTGGGCCTCACTCAATCAGCTGAAGGCCTTAATAGGAAAATGATTACCTGCCCAGAAGAAGAGGGAATCCTGTGAGTGGACTCAGCTGCATCTCTTCCGTGGGTCTCCAGCCTGCCTGCTGACCCTGCAGATTTTGGACTTTGCCAGCCTTCACAATGGCAGGAGCCAATTTTTAAAATTAAATTCCTCTCCCTGTGCATATACATCCCATTGGTTCTGTTTCTCCGGAGAACTCCAACTTCCCTAAAGGCTCAACCTGTTCTTTATCCTGACTTTGGACCTACACCAATGTTTAAAAAAGTAATATTCTAGGGCTGGGCAGGGTGGCTCATGACTGTAATCTCAGCACTTTGAGAGGCCGAAGTGGGTGGATCACGAGGTCAGGAGATCGAGACCATCCTGGCTAACAGGGTGAAACCCTGCCTCTACTAAAAATACAAAAAAGAATTAGCCGGGTGTGCTGGCGGGTACCTGTAGTCCCAGCTACTCAGGAGGCTGAGCCAGGAGAATGGTGTGAACCCAGGAGGCGGAGCTTGCAGTGAGCTGAGATCGCGCCACTGCACTCTAGCCTGGGTGACAGAGTGAGACTCCGTCTCAAAAAAAAAAAAAAAAGAGTATGTTCATTTTAACCCTGTGATGTACATTGCCATGTTGACTTATGAGAACCCCGTTTCTGTGAAAATATCTCAGGGGCCTCACAGGATAATTTACTTGTTTTCAGTAGCCATTAGTTGAAAAATGCATAATAAAAAGCTACCATAATTCAGTTTTGATTATAAACTAAGTTGCACTAAACACAACAGAATCAGCATACACTTTAAATAAAAACCCTTTGTGTTCAGAATGTATTGTTTGGCCAATCTACCTGCAATCCTTGGGCTGCTTAGGGCCTGGCTGGCTCTTTGTAGCTGTGATTGATTTCCCAAATTAGGAACTGTTGCCTCTTGATTGTATTCTGTGGATCCAGGTCCCCAAAACAGCAGGTCTTGGACATAATTTTTTTTTGTCTTTTTCTCAGATGAAGAGTTATCTTAAGGATCATCTTTCTCTAAGATCATCATCCCTTCCTGGAGTTCCTATCTTCCAAGATGTGACGGTCTAGAGTTCCTTGACTAGGAAGAGGGATGAAAATGGCGAGCCTGTGGATGGAGACTACAGGGGATATGGGAGGCAGGGAAGAGGGGTTGTTTCTTTTAATAAATCATCATTGTTAAAAGCACTCATACTATTTGAGTTATTTGGTTAAAGGTGAGGAGGAGGGGGAGGAGGACAGATGACATTTGTTGCGTACTGACTATCAACAAGGACCATGTTAAATTCTCCCCAGGCATTATCTAAGTATCCCTTAACAACCTTTTGACTGCACTTCTTATCATCACCATTTGAGGACACTGAGGTTTGGGGCAAAGTCATATAGCAGGTAAGTGTCAGGGCCTAAACTATAATCTCATGTCGAACGCCATATAAGGCCTATGCATCATAGCATGGTGGTCAGGAGCCCTGATTCTGAATTTCAAACCCAGGCCCACCACACAGCCATGTGGCCTTCAGTGAGAGTCTTCATCTTTCTGTCAGTTTCTCATATATATAATAGTACCTCATGAAACTACAAAGATTAAAGAGGGTCACGTAAAGTGCTGACACATAGAAAGCATTCAGTAAGTGTTAACTACAATGATTATTAACACAGTAGTACCCCAATCCACGGGGGATATGTTCCAAGAACCCCAGTGAATGCACAAAACTGTGGATGGTATCAAACTCTACATATACTGCCGTGGATAGTATCAAACTCTCTATATATGTGTTCTGTCCCATAAATACATACTTATGATAAAGTGTAATTTATAAATTAGGCACAGTAAGAGATTAACAGTAACTAATAATAAAATAGAACAAATATAACAATATGCCAGCATTACCATTCTTATGCTTTGAGACCATTATTAAGTAAAATAAAGGTTACTTGAACACAAGCACTGGGACAGTGGATCTCCTAACTGAGATGGTTATTAAGTGACTAACAGGTGGGTAGCATATAAGGCATGGATATGCTTGACTAAGGGATGATTCACATTCCAGGCAGAATGAAGTGGGATGGCACAAGATTTCATCACGCTACTCAGAACAGCAGCAAGTTGAAATGTATGAATTGTTTATTTCTGGAATTTTCCATTTTGTATTTTTTTTTTTTTTTGGACGGAGTTTTGCTTTGGTCACCCAGGCTGGACTGCAATGGTGCGATCTCGGCTCACTGCAATCTCTGCCTCCCAGGTTCAAGTGATTCTCCTGCCTCAGCCTCCCAAGTAGCTGAGATTACAGGTGTGTGCCACCATATCCGGCTAATTTTTGTATTTTTAGTAGAGATAGGGTTTCAACATGTTGGTCAGGCTGGTGTCGAGCTCCTGACCTCCAGTGATCAGCCCATCTCGGACTCCCAAAGTGCTGGGATTACAGGCATGAGCCACTGTGCCCAGAGCATTTCATATTTTCATACTGCAATTGACCACGGCTAAATGAAAAAGCTGAAAGTGAAACTACTGATAAGGGGGGACTACTATGTAATCAAATACATAGGCTGATGACCCTGAAACAGAACTCAAGGCCAATCCTCCTTCCTAGCCTCTCCTGGTTCAATGTATAATCTGGATACCGAAATCAAGCTCCTCTCTTCTGGTTTTCCCCATTACAAAATGTGGGAGGTAAAAAACAATGGGTTTATAGTTTCTTGTCTATGTTCTTCACAATCACAGCCAGCCTGGGCTGCAATCTGATTTCAACCAATTTGCTGCCTGTGCAGCCTTGACCAACCATTTATACTCTTTGGCACCATTTTCTCAACTGTAAAAGGGGAAAATAATAATATCTACCTAATTTGATGCTAAGACTTATAAAACTTTATAGTTTACAAAGCATTTTTCACAAGAATCCCATTTGATTTTCACACCAACCAATGGCAAACAGGGGACCCTGAATAAAAAATTAGTGAATTCATTCATTCTGTTAACAAGTATTGTGGGCATCTACCACATCCCAGAGGCTGTGCTAGCCCTGGGATACGACAGTGAATGAGACAAACGGGATCTGTGCCTTCATAAAGTTAACATTCTAGAGAAGGCAACAGATGATAAAGTCAGCAAATAAACAAGATAACTGCAGGTTATGGTAAATTTTCTGAAGGAAATAATCAAAGACATGAATTAGAATGAACTGGTGGTATGCAAGCCTACGTGAGTTAGGATGACCCAGACTCTCATGAAGGGATAGAAGTGAAGTCTTGATAGGTTTCCACACATGAAAGGAGTGAAATTCCACTGAGGTTCCAGATCATCCGATGCAGGATCTAACAAAGGAAATGGCTGTGAACGTGCTTAGCACCCCTTAAAGCCCCTCAGTCACTGTAGGACTATGAAAATGCGGAGAATTGAGGAGGAGACAGAAGATTTTCTTGGAAGAGAGCTTTTGCCATGCTGTGTTTCCACAGTTTCAGGGTGGGAGGTGGGAGCAGGAGTGCTCCTGTCTAAACTCAAGCCAATGCAGGGTGCCTTCAAAGGCCTCCCTCAGAGCTTGAGATATGTTTCCTTCAGTTGGTGATCATTGCAGAGTAGGGATGTCCATTTCCTTAAAGGAACCACACTAATCCACAAGGGTATATTCTACCGGAACTGAACAGACCGGCATCAGTATACTGTATTTTACAATTCCTGGGCCATTCCACCCTGAATAACACAATATGTAGGTCATCCATATTGCAACTTAAGGTGAACCACACCAAACCCAGATCCTTCCCACAGTCTCTTCGAACCTGCATTGTGGAAATGACCAGGCCTCACATCCTTCTAGCCCAATGTGTAAGACAGCTCTTTAGTACTACTTCACATACTCCTGGTCTTACATTCTTATTCTAGCCATTGCTACAGCAACTAGTTTATCACGGGCATCTACTAGCTTAGCACAGGTATAACTGGTGAGAGCCTTGCCTCAGATACGCACCTAGTTTCCCCACGTTTGCCTCGGGGCTTCTTTGACTATGCAACATAGGACTCCTCCAGGAACCAAGCACAGATGCATGCTCCACACAGGAACACCAGTGAATTAATGCCTTGTGGGCAACTTTTGACAATAGAGTTCAAAAGCTGACAGATAAATGCTTCCCCTCTTTGTTCCTCAGAAGGGTTTTGAGAGCTCCACAAGGCTTCTCAGACACTCCTGAGGACTGAACAATCAGTCACCCTTTGCAATGGCCAACTCAATAGCACATATTGGTATTAATTCTCCTTCCTTCTCTGTTCATTCCTGGATAAATCCCTCACCTATCAACCTCGTCTGAGGCTCTGCTATCAGGGAACGCAGATTAAAATATCCAACGACTAGGTTTCAGCTCCTGATCTTCTCTGCACAAATGCTTGAATACATTTCTTTACACGAATACACACACATACATGCACAATACAATGCACATATGTACACAGACCAGGAATAAGAAATAATATACCCGCAGAATGGAATCTAAATCCAAACAAAAAAATTAACATTTCTCCTCAAACCCAAAGTCTTCAGAAAACCACCTCTGCTAAAGCATACCCCCAATTTCCACTGCTGAACAGAAACGTTTTATTCTCAGGATAAAACATACATTCAGGTAACTTCAAGGTTTTCCCTAAGGGCTAGGGGTGAGGATTTGCTTTATATTTGCATAACTCAAAGGCCCTAGAGATGGTTTTCCCAATCTGCCCAACTGTGAAAGTCAAGCCTTCACTTCCTGGATGACAGAAAACTGATCATAGATTTTTAAATGTCCATTTTATTCTCCAGCTTCTTGACTTCAACGCTTCAAAAATCTTGGGGTGTCTCATCTCAACCTGGTCACCCTTAGGCAGATTATATTTTACATGATTCAGTTGAACTCCAAAATTCCTCTTCTAGTGGGGCGAGGTGCCTCATGATCCATGAGAGGATTCACACTGGGAAAAAGGGAGAAAAAGGAACCAAGAGTGCAGCCAGCTGTCACGTAAGTAAGGAAAGCTGCCCTATATTCCACTGGCCAGATTGTAATCACATAGCCACAGCCAACTGCAAGGAATGCTGGGGAATGTAGCCTTTATTTCAGGTGGTTTTGAGCCTGGGGAAAGATTTTAGAAGAGTAGAAGGGTGTCTTAGAACTAGCGGTTTCTGCTACTGCCATCCACAGCATACCCTCTCCAACTCCAGCCCGAATCTGAAACTCTAGTACCGAACAGAGTACATTGAGCCCTGTCCAGGAACAAACTCTGGGAGGACAAACTTTTCTGGAAGCACAAATTGAGCACTCACTTTTCAGTCAGGGATCAAGAAGGAGTGGCCGGCGAAAAATCTCCAAGCCTATTTCTTTCTTTCCTTTTTTTTTTTTTTTTTTTTTGAGACGGAGTCTCACTCTGTTGCCCAGGCTGGAGTGCAGTGGTGTGCCTCACTGCAAGCTCCGCCTCCCGGGTTCACGCCATTCTCCTGGCTCAGCCTCCCGAGTAGGTGGGACTACAGGCGCCCGCCACCATGCCCGGCTAATTTTTTTTTGTATTTTTAGTAGAGACGGGGTTTCACCGTGTTAGCCAGGATGGTCTCGATCTGCTGACCTCGTTATCCGCCCGCCTTGGCCTCCCAAAGTGCTGGGATTACAGGCGTGAGCCACCGCGCCCGGCTTCCAAGCCAATTTCTGACAAGCATTTGCAGGGTACTAGTCCGAGGGGTCCCGTAGTCATAGAAACCCCTCTGAGTCCCAGTCGGGTCTAAAAAAGGTACTTCCAGAACTAGCGCGCGGAGGGGGAGGATGCTCCGGAAGTATTTCTCTGGGACCCCGCCCCCGCCACGTAGAAAAGATGGCTGCTGTGCAAGTTGCCGGCTCGTTGACTTCGGGGCAGCAGCGGGAGGCACCGCGGGAAGCAATCCCTGAGCCAGGCAATGGGTTTCGCCGCTTGTCTGCCAGGCTCTGCGCCCTGCGCTCGGATGACAGCAGCTCCGCCCGCACCGAGATCCACCTGCTCTTCGATCAGCTCATCTCCGAGAACTACAGCCAGGGCAGTGGTGTGGCCCCGCAGGTAGGCAGCGCGCCTGGGAGAGAGCGGGTGCGGCGCCTGCCGGCCCCGGCCCCACCCCTCCGGGAACCCAGCTGGTGGCCTTCGCCTGCCTTTCCCTGCTATTCCCACTCTGGCGCCTGATGATTTAGTTTCAGGCTGGCGTGTCCGCTCCTACCTTGGCACATCCTTAGTTCTCCATTTGGAAGACCCTGCAGGAACTGGCACTCTCCAGTCATTCAAAATCCAACTTGAGGACTCCTGCTTTGATAATGCCTCGGGTTTCCTCTCTGATACCACCTTTCCATCTGCCCGCACCCTCCTTCACTCCCTCTCTATGCACCCAGAACACTGTTGACAAAATGCATTACTACTGTTTATTGCATATATGATACACGGACCACGTGGGAATCTTAGAACTTGGGTAGTATTAGGTCTTTTTTGCTGATGAAAATACTGAAGCTCATAAAAATACAGTATACAAAACTCTGCCACAAAGCCCCTACGTTTTCTGTTCCTACACACTAGCTCCTTCCCTCTGCCGTCTGAGTTATCTTACACACATCAGGCCTTAAATTAATGAATTCTCTGAACTGTTGACACCATGGCCTTCTGGCCCTACATAGTAAAGAGGGAAGTGGTCCAAGTTGCCTGCTTGCACAGGCATCTCAAACTAGACAGTTCCTAAAGATGAAATTCATTAGTTCCAAACATACATTCCCGTCCCCAGCCCATCCCACCTTCCAACACACATGCACCATCCACCAAGTCACACAAGACACAAACACTGGTTCTTCCCTCCTTCATCCCAGATCCTGTCCAATTCAGATATTTAAGAATGTGTCTCATATATATTTCTCCGTTCATCCCCTCATGTCTGTTCCCATAACGCGTGCCTTAGACCTCAGGCAAGGCGACTTATGCCTGGACTGTTCCGCTGGTCTCTTCTGACTGATCTCCTGCCTCCTGTCTGGCTCTTCTCCAAGCCAGTCATTCCTCTGATGCCAGAATGATCTTTTCTTTAGGAGGAAAAAAAAATTGATCATAAAATTTAAAATCTGCTTTCGGAAAGTCTTCAATACGTATTGGTAAATGGTTGAAGCAAGTTGCAGAACAATTCATACAGAATGAGATCAGTGTGAAGCTGGAGGAGGGATTTTAAAATATGTGTGTTTATATATGCAAAGTAAAAGGTCTGAAAGAATTGACTACAGAATAATAGTGTATGTCATTGGGAAGCAGAGTGAGATTAAGGCAGTAGTCGGGGAGTTTTGCTGTATTTGTATAATTGGATACTTTTGCAACAAAACTTCCATTCCCTCCTGTTACTCCCCCTTTTGCTCCTGTGTGTAGTCATTTAAAACTTGCTGTTCTTCAGGCACCTACTGGCGTTTCACACCTCCAGGTTTTTGCATACTCTGTCCACTTTGCTTGCAGTGTTTTTTGATGCCCTATCTGGCAAATTTCTCCTCATCCTTAAAATCATTCCAGATTCTGCTTTACAATCACCTCCATAAGACCTCCCTAATTACTGTTTCTGGACAGAGTTTGTACTTTATTCTCTCAGTACTTAATTCACCTTATTTTAATTGTTGTGTTTCTTTCTCTTTCACTAGTTTCTGAGCTCTTTGAGGTTCAGGAACATGTTTGTTTTTACCTTTGGAGCCCAAGGACCTAGCACACTATGGCACATAGTAGGTGCTCAGAACCTTGTCATTCTATAAACATCGATGGATGAATGAAGAGTGTGACTTGCAAATAGGTCTCTCTCTTTTTTTTTTTTTAAGAATTCCCTAATTATGCATAAAATCCGTAGAAGTGTTAGGTCTGATTTTTCCCAACGGCATTGAAAATCTGGTTCACTTACCTTTTGATATTTTTAACTTCAGTTTGTGTTTTTATACCCTAGAAGCTTTTTTTTGGTTATTTAATTATACTGTCTCTACATATATAGAGCACAGAGTCTTCAGCCTGACCAAAACCATACTGATTCTTTTCCTTTTTTTTTTTCTTTTTTCTTTTTTTTAAGAGACAAGGTCTCTGTCATCCAGACTGGAGTGCAGTAGCAAGATCATAGCTCACTGTGACCTAGAACTCCTGGGCTCAAGCCATTCTCCCACCTCAGCCTCCCAAGAAGCTAGGACTACACACCACCATATCCAGCTAATTTTTTTAAAAAAGTTTTTTCTGTAGAGATGGAGTCTCACTATGTTGCCCAAGCTGGTCTTGGACTCCTGGGCTCAAGCAGTCCTCCCGCTTTGACCTCCCGAAGAACTGGGATTAGGTGTGAGCCAGTGTGCCTGGCTTTTTCCTTCTTTTTTAGCACATCCTGTTTTTGTTCTATCACTTCATTTTTTTCCTTCCTGCCTCACATTTTCTTTCCCCATTTTGAATGTGAATATTTACTTTTATTTTCCCATTTGGCTGTGTTTTGAGGATCTTCACTTGACTAGTAAGTATTTTACCTCTTCTTTATCTTTTTTTTTTTTTTTTGGTAGGACGTTAGTGCTCTTCTTGTCCAGGCGTGCCGACTGGTACCTCTTAATCAGAATCATCTTGTCAGCAAAGTGTCCCAGCTTATCCACCATTTACTTAACAGATTACAGGTAATCATGTGTGTAACTCTAGAATTCAGATCATGAACTTTGAGAGTAAGTAAATCTCTTTGAAATACTACATCTGTAGTAGGTATGATAGGCTATTTTTTGAGATGCTATAGGAAAAGCAAATGCCTTAAAAAGAATGCTTTTAAAGCAAATATAACTCTGATCCAAAAAAATTATTCTGTAGAATTCTAGAAGTTTGTTTATTAGAAGTATGCCTTTCTGTTTGGTTCAGTAAACCAATATCATTCAGGCCTCCCAACCTTATAATTTCTTTTTTTTTGGATACGGAGTCTCACACTGTCGCCCAGGCTGGAGTGTGGCGTGATCTCGGCTCACTGCAAGCCCCGCCTCCTGAGTTCACACCATTCTCCTGCCTCAGCCTCCCAAGTAGCTGGGACTACAGGCACCCGCCACCACGCCCAGCTAATTTATAATTTCTTATGGAAGATATATTTGAACAAAATATATCTAAGAATAAATTGAAATAATCCCCTGCCTCTTTCCCACCAATATTTTTCCCCTTTCCTGAAGCTACCATTTTTATGGTCTACTTGTGATGCTTCTAAAATATTAGAAGTAGCTTGGGGCCAAGGGGACAGCAGGATAAAAAGACCCCAGTTATTTATTTAAGACTGTTACCACATGAGTATGTGAATATATTTAAGAGCACAGGCGGAGCTTGCAGTGAGCCGAGATTGCGCCACTGCACTCCAGCCTGGGTGACAGAGCGAGACTCTGTCTCAAAAAAAAAAAAAAAAAAAAGCACAAAACATATCAACTAACATTATGTGAATTAGGATGCTTTTGGCTGCAATAAACAGAAAAGCCATCCCAGAGTCACTAAACAATTTTTAAAAAAATAAAAAGAAATCACTCCGTGTCCCAAGTCCCAAAGGAGGCATCTGTAGCCCCTTAATAATAAGAGGATCATCTTCCCTTCACCATCCTCAGCATGTGGGTTGTCCTCAGCTAGCATCTCTCACAGTCATAAGATGGCTGTGCCAATTCTGGACATCCCATGGCAAAGAAATATTAATATTCAGCAGAAACTAAATAACTTTATTTTATGTTGTGTCTCTTGTACTTAAGAGTAAGGAAACGTGTCCCGTAAACTCTCTAGTAGACTCCCCAGTATCTTGCTGGAGAGACTTAGGTCATATAAATACCTCTCTAAACCAGTCTTTAAGCAGGAGAATGGCTCCAGCTAGTAGTTTCAACCTTCACTACACATTAGAATCACTTGGAGGAGGACTTAAGCTCCCTCGATGCTTACAATGTACAGCCACAATTAGCCTACATCAGGGTTTCTCAACCTCAACACTATTGATATTTTGGCTCAGGTCATTGTTTTAGGGGCTGTCTTGCACATTGTGGAATGTTTAGCAGCATCCTTGGCCTCTACCCACTAGAAGCCAGTAGCACCTCTCCAACTGTGACAGTCAAAAATGTATACAGGAATTGCCAAATGTTCCTTGGGGGTTAAGGTTGCCCCAGGTTGCCCCACTCTCTTAAACTAATTAGCGTTTACCCTTAGGTCTCACGTGGGAGAGGTGGACATTCAAATTAAATTAGTACTCTGCCAGCAGGGAAGGAAGAAATGGATGCTAGTAGGTAACCAACAGTGTCTGCTGCATGGAGTAAGGCTGTTTTCAGTTTAGAATCTTTGAAACTAACATGGGGTAGCTTATGTATGTTTACCATTTTGAGGTGTATCATCTTTGTAACACTGGCAATTGGAGATGTTCCTGATCACCAGTGGCACCTATAACCCTTTACCAGCTTTCCAGCACTTGGTGACGGTTTGTCTCAATTGTCCATGAATTCAAGACCAGACTTTGATTAGCCTGGTCTGTCCCAACAACATTATCAGCTCCTTGACAGCAGGGATATGCCCTCTCTTCATGGTGTATTCCTCATGTCATGTTAGAGATGCAGTAAGTATTTAGCAGTTATATTGGTTCACTGTGTATTCGTTGAGTGTTTATTATGTATAAGGCAGTTTAATTAAATTTCAGTGCATTGAAATACTCATATCTGTGTATTCACAGCTGCCAATGTCTGGTTAGTTCAAGGAAAAGTTACAAGGACTTTATCAAGTTCTACTTTACTAAAGAGGAAGAAGTGAGCAAGACCTTGGGGTGGGGAGAAGGCCCCTACGTTGATCAAACTTTCAGGCCCTTTAGAGGTGATCCTTTTGACACATAAACGACAGACACACACTCTGTCTTTTATACAGCTTGATTCAGGTGAGCATCCATGTCCATAAAAGCATAATATTTTTTAAAAGTTAGATCAGAATATATCTTTTCCTGTCCTGTTAGGTAATTGTTGATGAACAGCACTTGGATTTCCTGTTGGCATATACTATTTCAGCTATTCATCAGTGTAGTTCCTGGACACACATGGAAATTCTTCAAGCCCTGGCAGCTCTGGTGTACTGCAATGGCTCAAAATGTCAAAAGGTAAAGTGCTTTATCCTTCCTTTGAAAGGCCAGGAGCACAGGCTCTGGTGCCAAACACTGTGTTCAGGTTTCTATCTTGCCACTAATCTCTAGCAATTCTTATTTAACTACTCTGGGCCTTGTTTCCTCATGTATAAAATAGTGACTCTGAGGATGAAGTGAGACAATACTTGTCAAGTTCGTGGCCCTCGGTAAATAGTAACCATTATTCTTAATATTATCATTACCCATCAGCCATGCGGCCACACTAAAGAGCATCAGCAGCTACCTAGGCTGGGAGTAATGATCGTTATTGATGCTTTTTGGCATATCTTTGCATATCCATCTGAGACATTTATTAACAGCTAGTCTTTTGGTGCTTAACTGCCATTTGGTTAAAAAAAGAGAGAAAGAAAAAGAAAGAAGAAAGAAATCTGTCTAAAACATAATATTTTCCTAGAAGCTTTTCTTTGACCTACATTGACTCTTATTTTTCTTAGTACCTCCCAGAGCTGCTAGGCAAGACTGGACTCTTAATGAAGTTGAGTGACTTGGCTCAGTCGGATCCTGAAGTCAGGAGAGCTGCAGTACATTGTATGGCAAACTTATGTCTCAGGTATGTGGCTCCAGTCAAGTTCCTCAATGGTAATAAGATAGTGCCTCTATTGGACCCTTTGTAGGTAGTTCCCTCTGCCTGAAGCCAGAGCCAACTTAGACAAATAACTAACTTTGCATTTCCCATGTACTTTACCAGTAAAATCATCTTATGTTGTTTGTTAATTTTAATATTACTTGTAAAGAAGGAAAATAGACTAGGACCATATTCCTAAAATGTGGTAATAGTGACTTAATGTGCAGTATGTCAAAATTTTGTTTTCTATTGGTATAAATTCTAAGCATATTAAGTTTTTAGAAGGATATATTCATGCAAATTTTAAGTGCTGGTGAGATGTATCTGTAAAGGGCAATTTCTTTTCTTTGAAGAAGATGGAAACAGCTCCAGCTGCTCACCCTCGATTCTCACAGTAGGCAGTAGACAACGAGCAGCACAAATGTGAACTCATCTCTGCATAGCACAGTGCTGTCCAGTGAGTAGGAAGGCAGGCACAGGTGTGTGATTCTAGCTTGACAGGACCTGTCTGGATTATTTCCCTCCTAGGACTGAACAGCAGAACTAAAACAAGATTTTTCTTTCTCCATACTCTTTCTGCCACAAACTTCTGTAACCTTTCTGTATGGAAACCACCCTTTATATTCATTCTAGCCCTGTGCCTGTACCCCAGCAGTGGCTAATTAACCAAAATAATAATTTTCCATAGCATAGTTGCACTCAAGGGTATATTCCAACTCTAATAGTCTATATTACTGCTATTTTTAATTAGTCTTTTGCAAGCCTCATTTTAAAGGAGACTGAGTTTGAGTTGTTTTCTCTGTATGCGTTTAGTATGCCAGGACAGCCGTATTTGGAGGAGCCCTACCAAAATGTCTGTTTCCAAGCTTTCCTGACTATTTTACAATCTCCAAAATCATCTGATATGGATGATATCACATTTTGCATGGTAAGTGGATTATCATCGATCTAGTGAATGTTGCGGATGTGTCCAGAAGCAGATTGGAAGAGTGTTACTAACGAGTTTAATTTGCACTATTAGCTTTTTCTAGAGAAATACACATATATGAAATGTTTGTAATCTAAAAAGACTAAAATCATACCATTTCGGTTTTAATTACAAGAAGCTTTTTATTTGTTATATTTTGCAATTCTAGGCTTTTAGAGGAAACTATTCTTTTTCCTTCTGAGTATAAAAGCAATAGTTGCAGGCTAGTGACTGTCTTTAAGATGAAAGTGAAGAGAGATTTCACCAAATATATCTGCAATATTTTATTTCTTTTTAAAAAATACGATGCAAATAACAGTTTGTTAGCATGTTTTAAATTTAGAGTAACATATTTCGAATGTTATATATCTAAGATAAAGTTCCTTCTAGTCTCCTGCTCAGATATAGCCACTGAAGACAATTTGTGCTATGTGCCCTCAGATTTTTTTTTCTATATCTAAACGAGCATATTTACAACTTTAAATGGGATCATATTTAACATGCTGTTTTGTAACTTTCTTGTTTTGTTAAAACTTAGTATCTCTGGGACATTTGTTCAGTTCCTGTTAATATACCTCATAGTTTCTAACTGCTATGGCTGGAAGACCTTGGACAAATTAGTTAACTTCTTGGAGCCTCCATGTTCCTCCCTGAAAAGGGACTGATACAACCACATTGTGGGGTTCTTATGAGAAGTATATGAAATAAAGCATTCAGAGGGCCTGCTGTTATTGTTGCTGAGTTTTACATTTAGCTGAGGGTTAGTTTCTTTTATAATCATTATCATAATCATCAAAATTGAAGTTTTTAAAATTTTCCCACGATTTCAAACAAGGCTACAGTTCACATCATCCCAATGTAGGAAGTGTTTCTTAAGGAGAGAGTTCTAGAAATGAGATTACTGAGTCAAGAAATCAATCTTGGTCAGAATTGCCCTCCAGAAACCAAGTTTTTATAATTTATCATCTGTTCCCACATACATCCCCTTGCTTTTAAGAGGGCTGGGTTTGCCATATTACAGAGCTTTCCCAATTCTGATCTGTGCTATCTTTTTTTATCCCTTGTCACATTTTTCTTGCTAAACATCTTCTCTCTTTTTTCTTCCTCACCATTTGTACATAGTGGTTTATAAACACATACAATAAGACCACTTCATTATTCTTTTCTTCTAGAAAAGAATTCATGGTAGTTTATCAGGTCTCTTAGGATCTTCATCTCTGCTTTGTGGGTGTATGTGTGTGTCTATAAAGTTTTTTTTCATCATCTAGAGACTGTCTCTCTTCCATCGTAAGTGGTGCTAATAAGTTGATTCCTGGACAACCAGATTTTATTCTGCCTTCTAACTGGGTCTCCCTTTTCCCCCTAGTTATTGCAAAATGCATTAAAAGGTATACAGTCACTTCTAAATGGTGGGAGAATGAAACTAACACAGACCGATGAACTTGGAGCACTTTTAGCTGTGCTAAAGGTAAGGCAAGTCTTCATATGATCGTTGTCTTTCCTGTTTCAACCCATGGTACAAGCACCACTTTACATCCTTATTCTAAGGCTAACTTTGAGGTATTAAAAGTTCTTACATATATTTTGAGAGAGTAGACAAAACTGTTCATATTCAAAGACACTTAATATTAAGAACAGAAAATAATAAATCTCCGTTTAATAAATGCATCAAAATTTTAAAATTATTTATGAATCTTAGGAAGGGAATAGGTAGGGAGGTATGATCTGTAGAAGATTTAATTATAAACTATGTTGTACCTGTTTGTACAAGAAGAGCCAGTGCTTCTCCTTGGCTTTCTCCTCCAAGTAGTAGGCAGGCCAACCAAGACATGTGTCAATGGGCAGCTTCCGAGCGTGCCAGTCAGTTGGAAAGTCAGGCCAGCATCTCCGGGGACCCAGCTTCTTCAGCCAGCAAAGTAAGAAGTAACTCTTTCCTTGTGGCATTCTCTTGCTCCCACATCAAATAGAGAGATAGCTGTATGTGGAGATAGGTAAATAAAAATGACAAAGTGGTTTAAAAAATTATAGACAGATAAAGTAATTAGATAAATTTTATAAATAAATAAGGAAACTAAAACCAGACCTGATTTGATCTGACCAAACCAAATCCAGCTGGAGGCCAGATAAACTTCAGCTCTTCTTTAAGCCCTATGCCTTCAAGGTATCTATTTTGTGTCTCATTTATGTTTCTTTAGTAGGCTTTTGAACATTAATCTGTGAGTGTTCTGATCCAGACATGGTAAATAGTTCTGTTTTATGATTAATGGTTTATGATTAATGGTTTTTTTGGTTTTGTGTGTATGTGTGTGTCCTTATTCATCATTATTAGAAATTCATGTTTCACGGACTCCCTGGACTAAACATAGAGATGCCCACGGTGTTATACCCAACTCCGCTTCCTCAGTATGATGGGCGAACACCTATCAAACCACAGCAATCAGAATCCAGTGCTTCTCGACCAACTTTGGTACATTTATGTGTATTTAGATTTAAGTTGTGGCTTATTTTTAATAGATTGTTGTGTGTGTTTTCTATGATTTGCATCACTACTACCCTAAAAGCCTACCTTGAATTTTATTTCAGTTTAGGGTTGTTAGCATAGTAAATTTAAACTCATCTGATGCTCAAAGTACCAATTAAAGCATCTTATACTTCTTAGAGGTGTAGTCAGTGTAACAGCTATAAAAATGAGCATTCACTTTATACCCCAAACCGAGCATTCTCATCCCCATGATGCTCAAGACCAGGAGTCAACACACGTTCTCTAAACTTTCTCTACTAGGCTAGTAAATACTTCAGGTCTCTGTCATAACTACCAACTCTATTGTGACAGTGCAAAAGCAGCCATAGACACTATGTAAATGAATGGGCATGACTGTGTTTCACTAAAATTTTATTTACAGAAGCAGGCTGTATGCTGGGCTGGATTTGGCTTTTGGGCCATAATTTGCCAACCCCACTCTAGACCGTTAGAAGCCCACCTACCAGTCAGCGCACCATCTCCGCACCTTACATTCACCTGATTTCCCAGCCTTTCCAGATAGCTGCCATCTCCCTCGTGCTTCGGTTAGAGAACCTGGAGCATACAGATGTATGGCCAAGGATTCACTTCCAGAAATGTCATACCTGATCAAAATGCTTCTTATTAGAAATTATTTCACTCATTCACTCACTCAGCATTTACCCAACGTCTGCTGTGTTCCAGACGCTGTGCTAAGCACTAAGTATATAGACTCTGGCTGCTTTTAGGAGTTTGAGGGAGAAGGCAAAGATGCATAAATAAACAACTACAATACAATATTATTGTTTCTCTCATTAGAATATTCACAGTACTCTGGGAACACGTTGGGGGCACTCAGTCTAAATGGAGGAAGAAGAGGAGGCTTTTTAAAGGTGTGGTAGCTAAACAGAGATTTCAGAGTGAGTAGCAGTACAGACAAGGAGGAATGAGTGTTTCATGCAGATAAAACAAAAGGTGCATAGACATAGATAATGACAGTATACATTGCCCATTTGTTAACTAGTAGGACTAGAGTTTCAGTGCGGGGAGAGAGAGTGGAGCCATTGTGTAGCAGAGGCTGAATGAGAAGATTCTTGTACAGGAGGCTGAGGAGTTGGGGTTTTTATCTCGTAGGCAATAGAGATTGATTAAAGAATCTTATATAGGGGAATGATGGGATCAGATTTGCGTCAGAAAAATCACTGTGGTAGCAAATAAAAGAGTATGGGTCTGGGGGCCACAATAAGTAGTCCAAGATAGAAATAATGGGAACTTCCTTCCTCAAGGCCACAGACTTTGAGAACGTGGAGGAAGACACAGATTCCAGATATACTTGGATATCAGAAAGAAAGTAACAGGGAGAAGGAAAGAAACTGGCTTCTACTTAGTATCTACTTCTACAGACACCCAAAGCCCTGAAATGAGCGTTGTATGTAATGGATTACCGTCTCTTCTGTGCAGGCATGTGGAGTGGTACTAGCTATGTATCTTACTCGGAGAACTGATAAAATAGACACTCAAGTCATTTTCTATAGGCTTTAATGCTCTTGAGAAATTCCAGTTGAGAAGGCTGAATACTTTCACAACACCTGTGCAAGGTAGGAGGTATTAGCCACATACTTACAGATAAGCAAAGTCAAGCTCAAGAGAGGCTAAATTATTTGCCCCAAGGCACAGAGGTACGATTTAAACCCAGGCCACGTGTTTTACTGTGTCTCGTGTATTTCATTCTTTCTTTCTTATAGTAGACAGTAAGCACTTAGCATCGTGCCTGATGCTTAGGGTATTAAAGAAGTTCCACTTTTTTCTTTTTTCTTTTCTTTAAACTACATGTTGGGGACATATTTAGTCACTTTAAAATGAAGAAGTAATGATTCAGCGAAAAGCCATTCTGAAGTAGCTATTACATATGTCTTCATTTGCTCCTAAAATCAGAATAAAAAGAAAAAGTCCAGAGTAAAACCAAAGAAAATCCAGCAAGGAGAGGAGGAGGAAAAGGAATCCAGTGGTGAAATAGAGGCAGCCCCAGTCACTGGCACAGGCAGAGTGAACCTGCATGAAGGGAACACTTGGTGTCCCTCCTCCCTGGGTGTCCAGAGTTTGCCTTTAGATGGAAGTGGAGCTGCAGGAAAAGATGGAGTCTCCTCACCCTTCAGTTCTTCCAGTTCGAAAAGGGTCAGCAGTAGTGAGTCAGACTATTCTGATGCTGAAGGAGGCATGCAGAGTAAAATGAGGTAGTAGTATTTTGTTACATTTTTATACTTTGTATTCTAAGTTGCATGTAAGTTTGTAACTTTTCTGAAAAACCTGACTGCTGCATGTGATTTAACTGGAAGAGCCTGATTTCTGGGGGGCATGGTGTTATTCGGAACATGACTTGCTCTCTTGATCTGCCATTGCACATGTCATTCCTCTTCTTAGAATATTCTTTTTTGCCTTTTCGTCTTGCTAACCACTACTCATCTTTGATACAGGCTCAAAAATCATATTCCCCGGGAAGCCTTTTCTGCCTTAGTGTTATTCGTAATGTATGATAGTTATCTCCTTAATTGTCCCTCGCTGCCTAGCTTGTCAAGGCTGGGGCTTTGTTTATGTCTAGCAGCCTCAGCATGATTCCTGGCACATACATAGGTCATTCAGTAGATATTCGTTGAATGGATGGATGGTTACTCGGCAGTGTTTCCTGTCTAACACTAGTTTCCTGATATCAAAATGTTGCCCTCTTGTTTTCCAGTTGTGTCTTTTAATTGTCATCCTTAATAACTTGTTACAGAAACAAATTGTCTTAACATGTTTTGATTGTAGTTTGAAAGAAAAATTTTTAATAACACATTGACATCTTTAGGGATTATTTAGAATGTTTAATTTTTGAATGTATCATTTGAATTGGTGGAAATAAATACCATTTCATGTTTGCATTTGAAAAAAAAAAACCGATTTTTTAAATGTTTTTTCTTTTTTCTCTTGGGTATGAAAGGTCTTACCAAGCTAAAGTTCGCCAAGGAGCCTTAGTTTGTTTTCTTTCAACTATAAAATCGATAGAAAAAAAGGTTCTTTATGGCTACTGGTCAGCCTTTATTCCTGATACACCTGAACTTGGCAGCCCACAGTCAGTGTCCTTGATGACTCTTACATTGAAAGACCCTTCTCCAAAGGTAAGAGGATTTAAACTCTAAGCTTTATAATAGGAAGAAAAAATTTACAGATCCTTATTGTTTTCTCTGCCTTATCCTGTCTGATCTGAATATAGCTCTTAGTAACACTGACCCAAGTTCCGACTTGAGAACCACTGGACAGCCAGGAAAATAGGAAATGGGATTAATGTGAATAATACATTGAGGCTGATCATGTAGGATTGCTTCCTGCCCCAGGGCTTGCTTGAAGCCTGAGCACACTGAATTCTAACTTTGGTGTCTCCCTTGAACTGCACTGAAGCAGCTGTGCTTCTCTTCCTTTTATGAAAATGTTGATTGCTGTGGTATTTATAATAAGAAAACATCAGAAATGGCTTAAACAGCTCAGTAGAATATCATGGTACATAATGGCTATGAAGGATGCATAAGGCTTAGAAAAATGCTCAAAATGTTCTGTAAAAACACAGGATGTAGAATTATATATACAGTAGGATCTCAAACATGTTTTTTTCCTTGTAACTTTTCCAGTTTTCAAATCATGTGTAATAAATATTTACATATTTTAATGAGAAAAACTTATTTTTAAAAAAGAAGAAAAAAATGATTGTCAGGCGTGGATACCTATAGCAGGATATCTCATGGCTGATCAAATATTTGCCTCTACTTGAATATGTTAATTCCTCTCCAGAATTTAGCCACTTAACCAAGTAAGGAAAATAGCCTGCCGTTTACAATAATGAACATTAAAAAGTCATGCTGAATGGCATCTGGGTGTCCTCAGGTAACCAACTACCCACAAAGAGAGAAGTTTTAATTAGGCCAACAGCATATTGTTCCTTTTCTATTTTTAAGATTATTCCTTAAGGGGTCAGGAATGGTAACCCACAATATGTTGGAATTCCGTATGAGTCATCTCCTTGAGTAACTTACTATATAAGAAAATTTCTGGATGACCCATCAGAAGCTTTTATAAGGTAAAGAAAAATAAGTTAGCCTCAATTTTACACACACACACACACACACACACACACACACACACACACACACAAATGACTTGTAGGGTATTTCAAATACTCCTTATCCTAGGAAATTAACTGGCAGAAATTTTACAAATTAACTAAATCAATAGTGAATGGGAACCTGGGAGAAAAATGGAAAATGAGTGGTGGCAAAGAAATCAGTAATGAAGCCATTAGAGTAATTGAAATAAAAGCTACTAAAAATATTGAAAATATATATTTGAAGACCCTTCATCTAGGGGAGCTGCCAGCAGTGGCCAAGGAGATGGTGCCGTGGAGCAAGAAGCAGCCCAGCTTCATCACCTGTATCACAGCTGCCCAGCCAAGGGGATGCGGGGCATGGGGGTTTAGAACATGAATACAAAAAGGTTATGAGGTCATAGCTGATGAAAATGAATTGGAATAATTTTCATGATGTTCATATCTTCATATTTTTTAAAATGTTTACATTTCACTTAAACTGCCATGAGAAATTTCACATATTGCAAAGTGGTCTTATCCATCTCCTTGATTTAGGTAACTTTTAGACTTGTTCTTGCTGTTTAACTTTGGTGAATGCAAGAGATGTGCTGAGGAAAAAAGATACAGAACTTCCTTCTGGAGATACCGTAGATCCAGTACAAAAAGCCACAAGAAAATCCTAGAGAAATTAAAAAAAAAAAGTCATCCTACTTAAAGAGGATTTTAAAAGATGAAAAAAATTAAATTAGTTCAGTGTAATGGCAAGTGAAATGATTGTACTTAAGAGATTCTTTTAATCAAGTGTTAGCTTGGAAGGGTTTAAATAAGTGTGGTGATTAATTGTTTACAACAAAGCTTGGAGCATACCTCTGCAGTCTGTCCATAGTATAATTAACTGTGCACCAAGACATATGCTAGAAGAAAGTGTTGTGGTAGGTGATGTCATAGGACAGGCTTTTTTGTTGTTGTTGTTTTTCTTTGAGGTGGAGTTTTGCTCTTGTTGCCCAAGCTGGAGTGCAATGGTGAGATCTCAGCTCACTACAGCCTCCGCCTCCTGGGTTCAAGCGATTCTGTCTCAGCCTCCTGAGGAGCTGGGACTACAGGCATGCACCACCATGCCTGGCTAATTTTGTATTTTTAGTAAAGACGGGATTTCTCCATGTTGGTCAGGCTGGTCTGGAATTCCTGACCTCAGGTGATGTGCCTGCCTCGGTCTCCCAAAGTGCTGGGATTATAGGCGTGAGCCACCGCGCCCGGCCCAGTGGGACAGGCTTTTAAAATAAAGACTTCTAGAAAGTTATGTGCGTTAAAATTAAAAATAACAGATGATGTAATTAGAATGGAACAGCTTTCTGGGTTGACCAGGTTAAAAGAGCTGCCATGACTCCAGGCTAAGTGGTCATCTCAGGTGCTCCTTGTGCATATAGAGTTAGATGCTGGAGTTCCTCTTAGCCAGGATTCAATAAGACAACTGTAGTTTATCTTGTCATTGAAGTGCTTAGTGATTAGTTTTGAGTTTATGGCAGGTCTGATATGACCCATGGCATACTCAGCTGGAAGCACAATTTTAACTGGTATACTAAGAAATTTTCTAAAGGCAAATGGACAGAAGGAAAGGTGATTAGACTCTTCCAGTCGGAATGCCAACAATAAACAGAGGCTACTTTTAGGAAATTGAAACATAATATGCTAGAATCGTTAATTGGGGAGAAGAAAACTTAGAAATGTCCATTAGGATTTGGCAGGGCTGTGGTACTTGGGAAATGATCACATTTCCATGTTGGAGCACATCTTATATGCTTCCAAAAGGGACAGAGCAAATTATCAATAAAAATAACAAGACTAATTTAAGAATTTCTTTTATTTGATTTCCTTAGGTGTTATAAAGGCATATTATGGAGAATATCATCAAGACCTATCTTAAGAAACAAACTACAGGGCAAACCTTTGTCTTAGTACCTTGAGAATTATCCTGATTTACAAATTTCATGATGATGATTTATTGCTCTTTTAGATAACTATAAAAAGTGAAAACAAATCGAAATCTAGATAATAGATGGTATAACTAGAAAAGAGAATGAAAAGGTTGGAATTGTTAACTGTTATGGAATGGTAGATTTTCTCATGGCCAGCCAAGAACAGGCAATCTTTGCTTAGTGTGTTAGCAAAGAACAGGCAGTCTTTAATTAGTGTACCAGTGTTCACACTTCTGATAAAGACATACCCGAGACTGGGAAGAAAAAGAGGTTTAATTGGACTTACAGCTCCACATGGCTGGGGAGGCTTCAGAATCATGGCAGGAGGCAAAAGGCACTTCTTTACATGGCAGCAGCAAGAGAAAATGAGGAAGAAGCAAAAGTGGAAACCCCTGATAAACCCATCAGATCTCGTGAGACTATCGAGAATAGCAGGGGAAAGACCAGCCCCCATGATTCAGTTACCTCCCACAAGTCCCTCCCACAATGTGTGAGAATTCTGGGAGATACAATTCAAGTTGAGATTTGGGTGGGGACACAGCCAAACCATATCACTTAGATACCTCCTGATCCACAGTCCCTGGCACAATGTTGAAATGCCTTTACGTAAAAGACAACTGACTTTGGAAGTGAGATCCAATAAAATAACATGTGAGCAGTCATGTGTCCTGCATGGAAACTTCAGTGTACCCACTCCCAGCAGGGACTTCTTTGTCACCCTTCCAGAAATATTCTGAGACCACACATAAAGAGGAAAAAAAATTAGGATTGACTAGGCTACCTCAGCAAACATTTCTGCTATATTCTTAAGTAGCAAAAAAGGAAAAGTACTTTTCTGTTTTATTAGCTTTAGACAAGCCTTCATGTCCAAGGAGATGAAACTATACACTAGTAAAACCAAGCACACTGACTTTTGTAAGACTGAAAAGCCTTTCATTCATCATTTTAAATATTCAGACAATAAAAACTTAACAAAATGAGCTCTCTGGAGAGCTACACCTGTTATGATTTGCTTGTATGTTAGTAATTTCTGCTGAAAGTGCTGATTAGAACTGGTAAACAAGATATTAAATATTGATATAAGAACAAATGAAGCAAAACTTATACCAGATTCAGTATCTTAAGTAACAATTATAACAACAAAGATATGTTAAACAGAGTTTAAAGGAAATTAACTCAGAACTGTGAGAAGTACAATTTGATATAGTATCAAATTTCTATATAGATTTTATAACTTAGTGGAAAAAATAACCAATTTCAATGACATTTGTTTTCATCTGTTATAGTCATGGTTTTCCCCTTAAGATGCCAAAACTGTGCTAAAATTTTTGACTTTTGGAACATTAGTTCATTTCTTCCCCTTTGATTTTTAATTTCATTCAGTTTGTGAACTGTTGGAATTGTGATTTTTAGTTGCCTTCTAAAGAAATGAAGGTTTAGCATAAGATCTATCTTGTTGAGTTCGGACCAGCCTCTAGTAGGGATTGGTCAACTGTGGCCTGTAGGGCAAATCTGGCCCACCACCTGTTTTTGTATGGCCTGTGAGCTAAGAATGGTTTTTACACTTTTAAGTGGTTTTAAAATAAAACAATAATATCTCATGATATATGAAAATTATATGGAATTCAGATTTCATTGTCCGTAAATCAAAGCTTTTTGGAACACAACCACATTTATTCCTTTACGTGTCTATGCTACAATCACAGAGTTGGGTGGTTGTGACAGAAACTGGCCTGCAAAGTCTAAAATATAGAATGTGTGCTGCTGGCTCTTTACAGAAAAGTTTGCCAGTCCCTGATCTAAGTCCTTTTTGGATCAGCTGTCTTGTGTTCATGCCCTCGCTCTCTCGTTTTTTCACACATATACACACGATTTCCTAATACATTGTCAGTTTCCCACCTTAGGGGATTATGCTTAATTCTGAAGTCTGATGCTACTGTACTTCAAATTTCTCTTCGGAGCAATAAGTCTAGATTTCTACAATTCCACTCTATAAAAGGCCTGCCTAGTGATTTATTACCTGGTTGTTTGGAGATAATATAATTGAAGGCTTTTGGGTAAACCTTTTTTGCTCCAAACTCGGATATGCTTCATATTGAGTAACTATTTAGGTTAGATTCTAGAATTGTAATGTTGATTCCCTGCTTTTAAATTTTTTGACTGAAAATGTTAATTGTCATTTTTGGATGAGCTGGCCAAAGAGAGCACAATATTATTCTGTATTAATAGTCCTATGCTTATTACCTATATCCCATTTTTGTAAAGTTGGGCTTTCTTTTTCTTTCTGATTTTTAATACTGCAAAATCGTCTGAGTGCCAATTGAAAGTAATCTTTCAACCTTACAAAGAAAGTCTGGGTGCCAATGACACCTTTCCTGACAAATACAGCAGTCATGCCAAAGATGTACTTTTTGTCCTTTCCATTCATAAGATTGTACTTAATGGGATTCCTTTTTTGAATTGTCAAATACTGTCACTGCAGGCAGTGTTATTTCCTGTACCTAAGACTGTTTCTAAAAGTTGGATCACTAATGATGTCTGCCAAGTTGTATGTACACAAAGTTCCTAAAGTCCTATTTAAGTTAACATTGAACACACGTACTTCAGAGTGGAATATGAGGCATAATGTTCTCAGGAACTTTGATAGGAAACAGACTCTAGGCACATATATTTTTTCTACCCCCTGGGCTGTTTAGCTTTAACTTTTCAATTGGCATTCTGCTTGAATAAACCAGGCCTCTAATCCTTATTCTCATGCTTAGGATTTCAGATTTTTGTGTTATGGTGTAGCTTAGATTTATTTCTTACTGTAAAAAACCTAACAGCAATGTGTTTCTAGATTTTTTTTTAGCCAGGTGTGGTGGCACACACCTGTAGTCCTAACTACTTGGGAGGCTGACGTGGGAGGATTGCTTGAGCCCGGGAGTTTGAGGCTGCAGTGAGTTATGATTGCACCACTGCACTGCAGCCTAGGTGACAGAGCGAGACTGTGTCTCTAAAATAAAAATAAAATAAAGATTTTTTTTTTTAGGTCTGGGATGCAAGTGGCCTAGTTTTTAGGAACTAACAGATAATCTCATTGCCTTTATTCTTCCAATTAAAATGATTGTAAATACTGTGAACATTAAATATGTATAGGAAGAAGGGAATCTGACTCCTAATTTTCAACTAATCAGTGTGAATCATCCTGAAATTTCAGACACGTGCCTGTGCTCTGCAAGTTTTATCTGCCATCTTGGAAGGCTCAAAGCAGTTTCTTTCTGTTGCTGAAGATACCAGTGACCACAGAAGGGCTTTTACCCCCTTCTCCGTAATGATCGCTTCCAGCATTAGAGAGTTGCACAGATGTCTTTTGTTAGCTTTGGTGGCGGAGTCATCCTCACAGACCCTTACTCAGATAATTAAGGTAATGTACCAACTGTGGGTTCCAGAGGGGGCTTCTCTGTTTTAATTTTGTATACTATTTTACATAGCCCAAAAGTAACTTGACTTAAGAATATAACTAAGTAATAGTTTTTTAAAAATACCCTATTTGGAAGTCTGTACCTACTTGTCTGATCTTACCTATAATCTCTGTATGTCCTAATAAATGATTTGCTAAAAATACTTCTTTATCTTTAGTTGTACAAATGAGAATACAAGTGTTATTTAAAAAAAAAAAAAGACTAATTTTTAGTTGTGTGAAAACTTTTCTTTTTTAATTAAATGCTGCAAAATTTGTTTTTATGCTGTGGCTTAATCAAGCCTTTTGATGAGCGACTTTTTGTGTTTTACAGTGCCTTGCAAATTTAGTATCAAATGCACCTTATAATCGTCTAAAACTCAGCCTGCTGACCAAAGTCTGGAACCAGATAAAGCCTTATATTCGCCACAAAGGTTTGTAGTGGCTTAAAACTGATGGCTTCTTTATATCAGTCAGATGCAGACTATTAGTAAAAATATATAGATACAGATATATGTATATATTCAAAGCATTTTTACAACTCTTGAGATCTCTGCTTCTTCTCAACTTTTCAGGGGTATAAGCTGTTGCAAGAATTGACCCCTCAAGTCCCAGTGGAAGTGAGCTAGAGAATTAATTGTAAAGTTTGCCTGCTTAATGCTCAGGGCAGTGACCCGGAATATCCCTTTAGAATTAACATTGAGCCAGGTGCAAGCAGCCCCCCTCAGGAGCATGGTAGTTTATATCCCTTACGCATAGGTAGAGGATGGATGGATGGTTAGATAGACAGACAGACGGACAGATAGATATTATCTACTTTTTGGAAAGAAAAACTGGAATACAAAATTTAACTTCTTTAATGTTATTTCCTATGAAGTTCAGATAAAATCCCAGAACTTCAAATCTTTACTAACTGCAGTCTTATTTCCTCCCACACATAATGTATGTGTGCTATAAACACTTGCCTTTTGTAGATTTGCTTTTCTTTTGTTTGCAAACTTTCAGATCAGACCACATTCTGATGAGTTCAGTTTTTCAGGCAGAATTGTAACAAGGAAGGAATAGTGGATGTTTTCTGTGACATAGTGGGAAGAGCATGGGACCTGAAGTCAATCCAAGGGTCTGGAGCCCACTCCCATTTTTGCCATCTCATGGCCATGGCCCTCTCTGAACCCTAATTTCTTCCTAACAGCAAGAATTATAACTACATCATAAGATTTTTGTGAGGCTCAAATGCGATAATGAGGTGTAATTAAGTCCAGTTCACTACTTACACTAATGTGTGAAAAAGGGACCCAGAAAGGTAAGTCTTACCCTAAGGTTTCCCATCACGTTCATGGCAGAAATAAGATGAAAACAACCCCTGCTTATTCCACTGTACCAACTTTTCATTATCTGCATCTTCAGCCGAGGAGAGTGCACCATGTCTCAAAGGTTCCTTTCAAGTATCTGACTTTATCCTCAAGTAACTTTTTTTCATTAAAATGTTCAAGCCCTGAAATTCTTAGGTATGAGCCTAACAAAATATGTACAAGATCTATACGAAGAAAACTGTGAAACTGATGAAATAAATCAAAGAACTAAATGAATGGACAGAGATTCCATGTTCATGGATAGGAAGGCTCAATATTGTAAAGATGTTACTTCTTCCCAACTTGATCTGTAGATTCAGTACAGTCTCAATCAAAGTTCCAGCAGGTTATTTTGCAGATATCAATGAACTGATTCTGAAATGTATATGGATATGCAAAAGACCCAGAATAGCCAACACAACATTGATAGAGAAGAACAAAACTGAAGGACTGACATTCCCTGACTTCAAAATCTACTATAGAACTACAGTAATTAAGACAATGTGATATTGGCCAAGGAAGAGACAAACAGATCAATGAAACAGAATAGAGAGCCCAGAAATAGACCCACATAAATATAGTCAACTGATCTACAACAAAGGGGCAGATACTTTTCAACAATTGGTGCTGGAACAGCTGGACATCACATGCAAAAAAAAAAAATGAGTCTGGACACAGACCTTTTAGCTTTTTAAAAATATTTCTTGTTAAAATCTGGGGTTCATTCAAGGTACATGCATTGCATTTAGTTATTATGTCACTGTAGTCTTCTAGAGTCCCCCCACCCATCTTTTTTATATCAAACTGACTCAGGAAAGAATCTAACCCAATTGTCTTATAGAATGTGAACTCTAAACTCTGTCACCAAAGATAACAAAATAAATCACATTCTCAATTTGTCAGATTGTTTCTTTATGGTGTTAACTTATTCTCCTGTCCCTTGTATTTCCAAACTGGAAATGAGGTCTAGAAGTTTGATTAGATTCAGGTTACACAAGGAACTACTAATTCTTAATTGCCTGCAGGGATAACTACCATCTTTACGGTAGCTGTTCCCATGGTGATAAGTTCTTACTGCTTCCTTTGACAGATGTTAATGTTCGTGTGTCAAGTCTCACACTCTTGGGAGCTATAGTGTCCACCCACGCACCTTTACCTGAAGTCCAGCTACTTCTGCAACAGCCATGTTCTTCTGGACTCAGTAATAGCAATTCAGCAACCCCTCACCTCAGCCCTCCTGATTGGTGGAAGAAAGCCCCTACAGGACCCTCTCTGGAAGAAACGTCAGTTAGCTCACCTAGGGGATCTTCAGAGCCCTGCTGGCTCATTCGACTCTGCATTTCCATTGTCGTACTGCCCAAGGAGGATTCCTGTTCAGGTAGCGATGCTGGCTCTGCAGCAGGAGGCAACTACGAACCATCCCCCATGCGACTGGAGGCCTTACAGGTAGGAGATTTCATTTCCTCATCTCTGAAATGGAAGTAACCATTCTTCCTTCAGAGTGACCGTGAGGAGCAAGCAGGTAAAACCAAGCCATGTGTCAATTGTGTTCATGGGAGTTGTATTTTAGGTATGGGTGGTGTATTGTTTTTGTTGTTGTTTTGTTTCGGGGAGGTGTTCCTTGGTTGTAAAATAGCAGATTCATTCCTTTTTGTTCTTTGATTGCAAATTATTTTAGTCACTTCAGGTATTATATGACAGGTGGATGTAATAGATTGTAGAATAATTCTGAGTGAAATTGTACAGTTAATTTTTGATTTTTGCAACTTAAATGTTTAATTCTCTATAAGCTTCTCCTTGGTCTTGTACCTGCTTAGAGTAACAAAATAATTGTTCTTTCAAAGGAAGAAAACAATCCTAGATAAAAGAGTTTACTTTTTCTATACAAATGTGATCTGAGACTGGGCCTGGTCCTGGGGTCTGCTGCTAATTAACTGGGCAACATGAAACATGTCCTTTGATCTTGTCAAGCTTAGTTTCTTTAGCTGTAAAATTCAATTAATATCTACTTTAAAGAACAGTTCCAAGACTTAAATGAGATTGTTAATGAAAAGCAATCATATACTAAAGCACCATAAAACTATGATACAGTTTATTGATGTTAGTCACAAAATAAAGATTATCGTTCTTAATTTCATTCAACAGATTTCAGCCCCTGTTAAATATAAGTGATTTCTGAAATATTATAACACTTTTCTGGATATTGCAGCCTTGCACTCAGGTCTTAGAGGGTTAATTCCATGCTCTCTTTGCAGGTATTGACTCTTCTGGCAAGGGGCTACTTTTCAATGACTCAAGCCTACTTGATGGAGCTTGGAGAGGTGATTTGCAAGTGCATGGGGGAAGCAGATCCATCCATTCAGCTTCATGGAGCAAAGGTAATTTTCATCAAAACCACAATGCTTTTTCCTTCTCTTCACTTTATATCCTTCCTTTTCTTCACTTTATATTCTTCTGCCACATGTCCTTCAATTCTGAGATTTCTTAAAGAGATTTCAGGTAAGGAAGACATACATTCTTCTGTTTTCGGCTCTTACATGTAAACCCCACGAATTGATTCGGTAACAAATTAATAAGATATAGCTGTTGATTTCAGTCCTTGAAAGAATGCCTCTGTTAAGAGTGACTGAAAAAAGAAAGAAAATTAGTTGCAAATTATGTTTCCCCTTGATTTGAGGTGATCTCCGAACTCAAGTGAAGGTGTTACTAAAGTGAAGGTGTTACTAAAGTGAAGGTGTTACTAAAGTGAAGCTGTTCGTTCGTTCTCATGCTCCACTTTGGTAATTCTTTTTCTTGGCAGCTTCTGGAAGAACTGGGCACAGGCTTAATACAGCAGCATAAACCGGACTCCACTGCAGCACCTGATCAGAGAGTGCCAGTCTTCTTGGTAAATAAATGTCAATTCATAGTTTTCTTTTATTAGTGCTTCAGTTGCTGTTTTATTTTGAAGCTCAGTGATAAATGGAGTAGATGATATGGTTTCTTCCAGTGTCAAAAATTATGTTTTATAATCCAGGAAAACATGAAACTAGTATAAATAGGTTTTATTTTACATTTCAGTTTATTTGCAATTTAGTATGTGGTAGGCTTATGTATAACATATAACCAGCAATAGTAAAACTAATATTTCTTTTGCATAAAACCTAGTCTGGTTACTCAGCCTGCCCAAGACAGAAAGAGTCAGGGATTTTGTCTCCAAAGCCATGGGATCAAATTTAGGGAACATGATTGTATTAGTCCATTTTATGTTGCTATAAAGGAATACCCGAGGCTGGGCAATTTATAAAGAAAAGAGGTTTATCTGGCTCACAGTTCTGCAGGCTGTACAAAAAGCATGGTGCCAGCATCTACCTCTGATGAAGCCTCAGGAAGCTTTAAATCCTAGTGGAAGGCAAAGGGGGAGCAGACATGTCATATGGCAAGACAGTAAGCAAGAGGGAGATGCCAGGCTCTTTTAAACAACCAGCTCTTTTGTGAGCTCATAGAGTGAGAGCTCACTCATTACCACAAGGACAGCACCAAGCCATTCAAGAGGGATCCGCCCCCATGACCCAAACACTTCCTATTAGGCCTACTTCCAGTGTTGGAGGTCACATTTCAGCATGATGTTTGGAGGAGGCACACATCCAAACCATATCATTCTGGCCCTGGCCCCCACAAATCTCATGTTCCTCTCATTGCAAAATACAGTCGTCTCTTCCCAGTAGTTCCCCAAAGTCTTAACTCTTTCCAGCATCACTCAAAAGTCCAAAATCTCAGCTGTGACTCAAGGCAAGTTCCTTCCACCTATGAGCCTGTAAGATCAAAAACAAGTTATTGATTTTTGAGATACAATGGTGCTACAGGCATTGGGTAAACAGTCCCATTCCAACAGGGAGAAATCAGCCAAAAGAAAAGGGCAACAAGCCCTACACAAATCCAAAACCCAGGACAGACATTAAACCTTAAATCTCCAAAATAGTCCTTGACTCCATGTCCCGCATCCAGTGCACACCGGTGCAAGGGATGGGCCTCCAAGACTCCTGGCAGCCTTGCCCTTGTGGCTTTGCTGGGTGTAGGCCGTGTCCCATTCCCAGAGTTCCACTAGGCAGTGCTCAGTGGAGACTGTGTGTTGGGGCTCCAACCCCACATCTCTCTCTGGCACTGTCCTAGTAGAGGCTCTCAGTAGGGGCTCTGTCCCTGTGGCAGGCTTCTGCGTGGGCACCCAGGCTTAGGGAATCCTCTGAAATCTAGGTGGAAGCTCCCAAGCCTTCTTCACATTTGCATTCTGTGAATCTGCAGGCTTAACACCACATGGAAACTGCTAAGGCTTACAGCTTGTACCCACTAAGCAGAAAACCAAGCAGTATCTGGGGCCCTTTGAGCCAAGGCTGGGGATGCTGGGAGCAGTGTCCCAAGGCTGTGCAGGGCAGTGGGGCCCTGGGCCTGGCCCCCAAAACCACTTTCCTCCTAGGCCTCTGGGTGTGTGATGGGAGGGGTTGCCTCAGAGATTTCTAGAATGCCCTCCAGGCTGTTTTCCCGTAGTCTTGGCTATTAGCACCTGGTTCCCTTTGGGTCATGCTAATCTGTCTAGCAAGTAGTTGCTCTGAGCTTGGATTCCTTCTCTAGTACAGGGCCAGGGTGCAAATTTTCCACATTTTTATGCTCTGCTAACCTTTTAATGATAAGTTCCAACTTTAAGTCATTCCTTTGCTCCTACATCCGACTATAGGTTGTGAGAAGCTGCCACATCACCTGTTGAATGATGCTTAGAATTTCTTTCACCGGATACCCTAAGTCATTACTCTTAAGTTCAACTTTATGCAAATCCCTGGGACATGTGCATAATGCAGCCAAGTTGTTTGCTAAGGTGTAACAAAGGTGACCTTTCCTCCAGTTCTCCAAACTTTTTAATTTCTATCTGAGACCTCCTCAGCCTGGCTTTCACTCTCCATATTTCTATCAGCATTTTGGTCACAACCATTTAATCAGTCTCTAAGATGTTCCAAACTTTCCTTTGTCTTCCTATCTTTGGAGCCTTCCAGACTGTTTCAACCTCTGCCCAGTACCAAGTTCCAAAGCTGCTTCCACATTTTTAGGTATCTTTATAACAACACCCCATTCCTTGGCACCAATTTTCTGTATTAGTCTCTTTTCTGCTGCTGTAAAGAAATACCTCAGACTGGACAATTTATTTTTCAAAGAGGTTTGTCTGGCTCACAGTTCTGCAGGTTATACAAGAAGCATAGTGCCAGCATCTACTTCTGGTGAGGCCTCCAGAAGCTTCCAGTCATGGTGGAAGGCGAAGAGGGAGTAGGCGTGTCACATGGCGAGAGAGGAAGGAAGAGAGAGATGCCAGGCTCTTTTAAGCAATTAGCTCTCGTGTGAATAACAGAGTAAGAACTCACTTATTACCACAAGGATAGCACCAAGCCATTCAGTGGGGGTCTGCGTGCATCACCCAAAAACCTTCCTCTAGGCCCACCTCCAACATTGGAGGTCACATGTCAACATGAGATTTGGAGGGGACACACATCCGAACCATATCAGCCACTTAATGGATACGTGGTTATAGGCATGGTTTCCTAGTTGTAAAAAGGAATAATAAACCATAACCCTTCAGTCACAAGGCTGTTGAAAAATCGAATGACATGTAAAGATGCTAACACATAGGAGGTAATTCCGTTACCCGCGTCCCCACTGCCCCCCACCAGCCCCACCACAATTCTATTAAATTCCTGTGTTTTCAGGTTGTTTCTGCTACCCCCACACTGTACCAGTTCCAAAGATGGATGAAGGGCATGTGACCACACCAAAAAAGGCTTCTACTTAGTGCTAAAAGCAAAATCAGCTCAGTGTTGGTGGTCTTTGCTGCCTCTGCCCTTCACATTCTGCCTATTCTTTTCCCTTCACAATTTCTGTCATCCTTGCAGTGAATTAAAGATTCTAACCCTAGTCCCTGCCTTAGACTGCCACTAAAGCTTTCATATAACATGCGCAGGGAAGTGAGTTGAGCTTTGTTATCAGACAGAACTCAGTTTGAATTCAAACTTCTCCCTTTGCTAGATAAATGACTGGGCAAGCTTCTTAACTGTTCACACTCAGGTATTGTTCATCTGTGAAAAAAAAAAAGACATGTTTTCTATATTGCTTGTCTATTAGTGAGTAACAAATTAAACATTTAGCAGCTTAAAGCGATGTACATTTATTTTCTCACAGTTTCTGTGAGTCAGGAATTAGGAGCGGCTTGGCTGAGTGATTCTGGCTTAGTTCTCCCATGAGGTTGGGATCAAGATGCCCCCAGGGTTGCAGTCAACTGACGGGTTGCAAGACCTGATGGGGTTGGAGGATCCTCTTCCAGGGTGGCTCACCCATAGACCTAGCAAATTAGTGTTGGCTGCTGGCAGAAGGCCTCAACTCATTTTCTCCCCGTGAGGACGTCTCCAGAGGGCCGCTTGAGTATCCTCTTGACATGGCAGCCAGCTTCCTTCACAGCAAGTGATCCAAGGGAAAGAAAGCAAGACAGAGCTGTGGTGCTTTTTATGACCTAGCTTTGGAGGTTTCGTGCTGTCATTTCCACGACATCCTATTGGTTACACAGGTCAGCCTGTTCGGTATGGGAGGGACTACACAAGGGTGTAAATATTAGTAGGTGAGTGTAATCGTGTGCCATCCTGGAGACTGGCAACCACTTTTTGTCTACATTCTTCTGGAGTGGGGCAGGGAGGGCCCAGACTGGGTTTCCAGGAGCTGAAGTAGGAGAAAGACAGAACTGGTGTGTGAAATACACAGCAAAACCCAGGACTAGGTCCATGGGACAGAAACAAAACATACCAAAACCACAGAGGTTCACAAATGAATATGAAATCACAGGATATGTATAAAGCATGGAAAGGAAACTGTTGACATGGCTGCTTTAGAGGCTGTGAAGTGAGGTAGTTCTTCAAAGTGATGAAAACAGAACCTACTGCCCAATTTAAGAGTGTCCACTGTGTACCAGGCCCTGCGCTAGAAACCTTACACAGAGTATTACGTTTTATTATCACACAGACTCTGCAAAGTAGTTGAAAAAGCCCTAGCCGAGTGTCAACTGATCTGGATTCTGGTTCACCTCTGCTGCTGATTAGCAAGTTGTATTGTCTCTTTGTGCCTCAGTTTCCTTGTATGAAAAAGTAGGGATAATGCTACAGACCCCATTTATTTGTGCCAAAGGATAAAATGAGTTGATACATGTAAAATACTTAAAGCAGTGCCTGGCATGGCATGAGCTCTCTGAAGAACATTAGCTGCCGCTGCTGTTGCTGTTACTGTCGTCACCATCTTCAGCCTCCTCTTAGTTATTATCACTGTTGCTGCATAACTTTATCAGACCACAGTCTCCTAATCAATAGGAGTTGAATGGGAGGCTTAAACCAAAGTCCTTTCATCACTGTGGAAGAAGAACCAATGAAAACATTTACAGAAAGCTGCTACTTTAAGGGAAAATGTTTCACTAAGGCCATTTCTGGTAGGCTTAGCTCCGAGTTGGTTCCCCTTTCATGTCTTGGGCTGCAGCTTTTCCTTTGCCTCCGTTCCAGGTGGTGATGTTCTGGACTATGATGCTGAACGGTCCTTTACCCAGAGCCCTGCAGAATTCGGAGCACCCAACTCTCCAGGCGAGCGCCTGTGATGCCCTGTCTTCCATCTTGCCAGAGGCCTTCAGCAATCTGCCGGTAATGTGAGGGTGTTTTCTCACCCTGAAATCATGGCTGGAGCACCAGAGCTAGAAATTGATGCTTTTGCATTTTGAACCAATATTCAGCATCATCTCTGATGAAAAGGTGCTAATTCTACTTGAGTGGGGGATGAGGGCACTGGGGAACAGCAAATAGGAAAACTTGAAGCCTTAATATATCAGGAAAGCTGTTTCCCCCTATGCGTTAGAATGTAGGTGGTAGAGGCAAAGGTAGCAGAAGCTTGGAAGGCAGAGAGATTTCAGGAAGATTTCATATCCAAAGTTTAAAAGGCCTGAGATAAAGCCCAGCTCTTCGACTTGCTAGCTCTTTGACTCTTAACCTCTCTAAAACTTGGTATTATCATCAATAAGATGGCAGTCATGTGAAAAATAACAGGTATGGGAAAATACTTATATTTATTGTCCAACACATATGGTATTTGTCTTAGTCTGTTTGGGCTATTATAATCAAATACCATAAATTAAGTGTCTTCTAAACAACAGAAATGTATTTCTCATAGTTCTGGAGGCTGGAATTAAGATCAAGTCACTGACAGACTTGGTGCCTTGGGAGGGTTCGCTCTCTGGCTCACAGATGGCACCATGTGAACTGTGTCCTCAAGTGGTGGAAGGGGTAGGCAACTTTCTGGGGCCTCAATCATAAGGGCACTAATCTCTTTCATGAGGGCTCTGTTCCCAAGACCTAATCTCCTCCCCAAAGCCCCACCTCCCATCACCCTGGGAGTGAAGATTTCAACATAGGAATTTTGGGGGAGCATAAGCATTCAGAATACTGCTATTCAGAATAGCAGTATTCAGCCTGCTTTTTTTCTTTAGTCCTCAGTGACATTTGCATCCATTCTTATTTACATAAATGAGCTTCTATAAAGAAGGCAACTTTAATAAAGGTTAAATGTGATGAGATGCTGGGTGTGTCTTGCACAAAGTGGGTGCTCAGATAATCATGGAATCTGAATTGAACCTGCTCTTTACGAGAGTAGCCTCAAGGTCGCAATGGTGTTCAACTCCTGAATATGGTCTCAGACACAGATATTTCACATCTTTTATGGAAGCCTTTGGCTCCTAGTTATTTCATTCTCATTTTTCCCTTGTCGACCTTCTCATTGCAGAATGACAGGCAGATCCTGTGCATCACAGTGCTGCTCGGGCTGAATGACAGCAAGAATCGCTTAGTGAAAGCTGCAACTTCACGGGCCCTGGGAGTCTATGTGCTTTTTCCCTGTCTCAGACAGGTCAGAGTGAGCCTATTTAGCTCTTCTGTGTCCCTTTTGTAGTCCATGACACCCCTATTTTGTGGATATAGAGCTCCTGCATTGGATGGTAAAGGAAACTAAATTGCTTTGTAATCTGATTTCTTTAATTGCTACTAAAATGTGGTCATGTGCCAGGCATGGTGGCTCATGCCTGTAATCCCAGCACTTTGGGAGGCCGAGGCGGGTGGATTGCTTGAGCTCAGGAGTTTGAGACCAGCCTGGGCAACTTGGCGAAACCCTGTCTCTACGAAAAATTTTAAAAATTAGCCAGTCATGGTGGTATGCACCTGTAGTCCCAGCTACTTGGGAGGCTGAGATGGGAGGCTCGCTTGAGCCTGGGAGGTGAAGGTTGTAGTGAGCAGAGATCACACCACTGCACTCCAGCCTGGGTGGCAGAACCAGACACACACACACACACACACACACACACACACACACCCCCACACCCACACACACACACACCCCCACACCCACACACACACACACTCTCTCCATATATATATAGTTATACATATAGTTTTATATATATAACTACAAGCATTACTGTATATATACCATATATATAAATGAACTAAGGCATTATTTATTTTTAATTTTTAGTTACTTAGCACACTGCCTGGGACCTTAGGCACCCAATAAATGCTTAAATTAATGAATGATCTAATAAAAATGAAATGGGACATTACCAGGTGGTAGTCATCATTTAGAAAGCTGACATAGTTTTTACTAAGAAGGAAATAATGTCCTCTTTCCCTCTTACTTGTGACATTTATCTCACTGAGTGGTGTGTAGTACATAGGATGTGTTTTGGAAATGCATTTATTTTTCAGAACATTATTTCCTGAGATGGAAATCCACCAAGCACAGAATTCACAGATAACTGTCCCAGGCTATCTTATATATTCGATGTTCATAAGAGCAAAATCCATAGGCTCCTCGGGTGTCCATGGCACATACCAAAATCATGGGAGCTTCCCCTGAGATTTTTTTGAGTGTCGAAATTGTAAAGTAAAATACAAGAAGAACAGTAAATTGATTGAGTAGATGAATTTTTATTTCCAAGTAGAAATGTGCATGAAGGCTTGTAGCTTTATCTGAAAATAAGTTTGAGAATTTCAAAGGTAGCAGCATGACCTGCTAAAGTAACTGCAGTGTTTTGTTTTGTGTTATAGGATGTCATATTTGTTGCAGACGCAGCAAATGCAATATTGATGTCACTTGAAGACAAGTCTCTAAATGTTCGAGCCAAAGCAGCCTGGTCCCTGGGCAACCTGACAGACACTCTGATTATCAACATGTAGGTGACTGAGCTTGCTTTCCCCAGCCGACTTCTGAGATTGAGGGCCCAAGAGAATGTCGTCGGTCCCTACCATGAAAGTATCAGCAGTAGTTCCCGCATATTATGCCGTCTTCCTGCTTTGTTTTGTTTGATATTCCTTCAGAAAATTAAATTAATAAGCGGTTCTTAATATATATTAGGAATATATTAAGACATATATATAAGACATATATATGACATATATATAAGACATATATCAGACATATATATTATATGACATATATAAGACATATATGTAAGACATTATATATAAGACATATTAACACATATATAAGACAAAAAAATACTGTATGTCAATATAAGTAATATGTCCACATTATAGAAAACATAAAAGCAAAACCTTAGTAATGGTTACTGTACTTCTGCATTTAAAAAGAATTTCTTAAAGTAGTATATTCACAGGCTAAAAAAAGATCCAGATAGTACAAAGTAGCATTTAGTGTGAAGCCTTTCTTCTACCCTGGCACCTTAGTTCCCCTCCCCAGAGGTAGCTGGTTATTCATGTGCAAGTGTCCTGCCTTTTGTCACTTCACCATATAAGCGACATGTAAAATGTGTAAGCATTCTCTTTTATTGACTTGTTAGAAATCCTTATTTATGATTACATAATTATCACTGTGTGATGATTATTTAACCATTTTTCTATTACTGAACATTTGTTTTAGGCTTTAGGCTTGTAGGCTTTTATATTCAGTGAATATTTTTGTGCATGAAATCTGCATTTTGAGACTTTTTTTTTTTTGGAGACATTCCTATGTGGGGAACTATTGGGTCAAAAGATATATACTGTAAGTTTCTTGATATAATCTAAGCAGATTTGTTAAACCGTTTTCCTAAACTTTTGTGCTTATACTAAGTGAATGTATTTCTATATGTATATATTTAAGTGTATTTACCTTTTAACATGTGTTGCCTGCTTTGGGTGGAACAGGGAAACACCAGACCCAAGTTTCCAGGAAGAGTTCTCTGGTCTCCTGCTCTTGAAAATGTTACAATCAGCTATAGAAGCATCCAAGGATAAAGACAAGGTAGACTCACAACAAAACCCAGTATCTCCCAAACAGATAGTTAACGTATTGTAGCTGCAGTGTGGTAGTTTAGTGTGGCTTGATGTTCCTCAGACTATCCCACCAAATGTACTCCTGTTCAAAGGAGACTGAGGGTGTGCTCAGGGTATAAACGGCCCATTCCACACATGTATGGTTTCTTTACTGTCTCCCGCCTCCGGAAAAATATCAGTACCCATTGTAATACTACATGACATATTCAGATTCCTTTTAAAATTAACTTTTTTTTATTTCCAAAAAAAAAAAAATTTTAAGTAGAATTGACAAGTCAGAAAGATGAGTAGCTCTTGGCTTTGAATATTACCTGTTAAACTAATAAGTTTAAAAAGCACAGGTCTGGGCTTTAGGTCAGACATACATGGATTCAAGCCCTGGCTTGCCCTTTAGTAGCTGGGTGACTTTGGTATATTATGTAACTTCTCTGAAGGTCAGCTCCTCACCTGTAACATGGAAGTTATATACCTCACTGGATATGAAGATGCCCTATGTTAAAGCACCTAGCACAGTACCTGACCCATACCATGTGCTCACTTTAATACTACTTCTGAAAATCTGGTAATCACCCAGGAAGCCCTACCTCAGAGCAATTCAATCAGAAATTCTGAGGTTTAGGGCCTGCGAATTGGTTTTAAAACAAAAGGAAAAATCTTCCCAAGTGATTCTGGTGGGCTGCAGAGGTTGAGACTCTAGTCTAGTAGAAAAGTATTGGACTGGAATTATTGAACCTAGCTTCTGGTCGTCTTGCTGTCAATCAGCCTTGTCCTGTTGTGCCCGGTCCTTATACTCCATCTCAGTAAAACAAGGAAGTTGGACCTCTCTGAGTTCCTGTCTAGCACTAAATAAAATAAATAAATAAATAAATAATCAGAGAGAGGAGTTTTGTAGAACCTCACCTTTCTGATGGCTCAGGATGTTAACCAGACCAGACCTTGTGAGTTCCAAGGACTTGTTTTAAGAAGTCGAGGACCTCCTGGGTTTTTCAAAAGCTGAAATTAGACTTTTGGAAACATCTCTTTGGCCAAACAGATTTCTAAAGCATTTACATTTTTTTCTAGGTAAAAAGCAATGCAGTCCGGGCCCTTGGAAATTTGCTTCATTTTCTACAACCGTCTCATATAGAAAAACCCACATTTGCAGAAATCATTGAGGAGTCTATCCAGGCCCTAATTTCTACTGTTCTAACAGAAGCTGCCATGAAAGTCCGATGGAATGCTTGTTATGCAATGGGAAATGTATTTAAAAATCCCGCCCTTCCTTTAGGTAAGAAAGTTTCCCTTCACTCCCTGGTGGAAAGCCTCTTGGGACAACACACACCAATCTACATTGTTGTTAAAGATGTTTGTCACATGTTACTTATCATAGTATTAGGAAAAACTGGAGACATCCTGAAAACAAGTTTAGGGGAACATTGAAATACATCATTACCTATACAATGGGATATATAATGGGATATTTTGTTGCCATTTAAAATTACTTAAAAGAATTTGATAATCTGGAAAAATACTTCTGATATTAAACAAATGAAAGCAGGTATTAAATAATTTCTACAGAATGATCTCAATAGATGTGTAGAAAAAAGACTGAAAGGAAATTGGACTAATTATTAACAGTGATTGCCTCTGGATGGGTAGGATTTTTTCTGTTTTCATTTTCTCAATTGTCTACAATAGGCATATATTGTTTTAATGGTCAAGAAAAAAGGAAGGAAAAAAACTGGAATGAGAGGGGATATAAACTGGAAATTCCCTATGAGCTGTGTACAGAAGTGGATGCCATTAATAAATGTAAGGAGGACATCTGTCTCTAAGTAGTGGCATGCCATGCACCTTGATATGTCATTCAGGACCAGTAGCTGCTTAGGTGTGTGGATCGGAGCCTCCAAACCTCGCTCACTTTGAATGCCAGCGTTTGCTTTATTGCGTCTCTCTCTCTCAGAAGATCTGAGACCTGAGGATGTGTTCCTGGAGAGGAGAGCATGCATCAAGTGAGGGGAGTCTGGCTCTGCTCCCCTTTATTGCCCAGAGCGTCCAGGCAGACCAGTCAGCTGGGAGTATGTGAAGTAGCCTCCCGGCTTCTTCCATTGAGGAAGTCACGTAAGGGTGACCTTTTGGGTTGGAGCCCATTGAGGTGGATGTCCGCCCTCTGGAAAGCCAAGAAGTCCCTGAAACCAGGGCACCTCAGTGGTGGTTGGCTCCTACCTGCCTCCCCGTATGGCCCTTGCCCTCAGCCAACTAGAGAGAGAAGTTTACCTGCATGACTTGGAGGGAAAGGGAAGCTCCAAAGAGGCAGGAAGTTTGAGAACTAGAAAGCATCCAGTAGCAGAGCTATCAAGAGCCACATAAGAAAAGGGAGCTAGAAACTGATAAAGGACTCTGACGGGTCGGATTGTGAGTGTCTTGTAGCTCTAGCAGTGGCCCATTGTCAATGGCAGTGGCATCCACCAAATGGAAAGGGCCTGCTTGCCTATCTTACGGAGGCAACAGAGAAGCCAGGAAGGGCTGGGAGAGTTAAGAGAAGCTGCATTGTACTCTGTCAGCCATCTTGAGTAAGGACACCCCAAAGTGGAGTGGGTAGCAGTAGCTCTGGTAAGGAGGAAAGCAGGCTGATTTCCTAGGGCCTACAGGTATGGAGAAAAGATAGAAATCTGGGGATCTTTTTCTTGAAATTGTAAGTTTTCTTTATCTTTGCAATAAAATGCATGACTTGCTATGACCAGAGCAGTGTCTGGATGCTGTTGCAGGTGAGCATGCAGCTCAGAAGTGCCCAACTGAGAGGATAGATGGGGTTGCAGTTCAGTCCACGCTCTGCCCACGAAGCCATACCCCCATGGGACAGAATCTTCCCAGAGAAGAAGCCTTTTTCTGAGTCACCAAAGGCCCTATATAGGGTAGCAGAGGCTCTAAGCATGTGGCAGGCTGAGGTAGGGAAAGAGGGAGGTTTGGGGATTGGCACCTGGCCACTTACCTAGGATCGTACAGTCAGTCACCACCCTTGTCTTACAAGATGATTGTGAGAATGAAGTGAACACATAAAATGAGTGTCTTGAGCACTAGCGTTTAAGCTTCCTTCCGCCCCTCTCCCTCTCACCCCACCTAGTTCTAAGCCTGCATTTGTTTTAGTGACTGTGGATTCTTTCTAGGGACAGCCCCATGGACCTCCCAGGCCTACAATGCCCTGACATCAGTCGTGACATCATGCAAGAACTTCAAAGTGCGCATCAGATCTGCAGCTGCCCTTTCCATCCCGGGGAAGAGAGAGCACTACGGGTCTGTTGACCAGTATGCTCGGATCTGGAACGCATTGGTCACTGCCTTACAGAAGAGCGAAGACACCACAGACTTTTTGGAATTCAAGTACTGTGCCAGCCTACGGACCCAAATCTGCCAGGCACTGATTCACCTCTTGAGCTTGGCCAGTGCCTCGGACCTCCCTTGTATCAAAGAAACCCTTGAACTGAATGGGAATATGGTCCAGTCCTATATCCTACAGTTTTTAAAATCAGGAGCAGAGGGAGATGACACTGGAGCACCCCACAGCCCACAGGAAAGAGACCAGATGGTCAGAATGGCCCTTAAGCACATAGGCAGCATCCAGGCACCGACTGGAGACACAGCCAGAAGGGCCATCATGGGCTTCTTAGAAGAGATCCTGGCCATTTGTTCTGACTCATCTGGATCACAAGGGGCACTCCCAGGGTTAACAAATCAGTGAAGATCCCACCATACTTTCCAGATGTCGAAGGTGGCAATAGGAAGACCTGAGCTTGAGCATAAGATCTGTGGGATTTCATCTTAGGGGCAGAAACAATCTGTTCACTATTTATTTAGAATGACTTAGCAGCCATTTAAATTTTCACAGAGGGCTCAACCACCTTTGGAGTGGCTCCATAGCACTGGCCATGGTCAGGGTTGTTGGAACATCTGAGCTGTGCATCCAGGAGCCGAGGAGTCAGGTTGTAATATGGGCCAAGCAGACGGGCTTTGAGGGCATTTAGTCTCAGAAAAAAGAAATGTAGAAGGATTTCGGAATTAGAATTTTGTATATTGTATCCGTAGTTTTGTAATAAACCAACGAAAAATAGTGTGTCCGCAATCTCTTGTTACCAAGTTGTATTTCTAGCAAGCTGCAGGCAGAGCTGCAGTTCAGCCAATTTGTTCTGGCCCTGCTGCACAGGACGTGAGGATGCTGACAGTTCCTCACAGCCGCACAGGACGTGAGGATGCTGACAGTTCCTCACAGCCGCACAGGACGCGAGGATGCTGACAGTTCCTCACAGCCGCACAGGACGCGAGGATGCTGACAGTTCCTCACAGCCGCACAGGATGCGAGGATGCTGACAGTTCCTCACAGCTGATGAGGAACTGCTGCTCTGAGCTTCTGGAGTGCCTGTGGTCCCCCGACCGCCTTCCCTGCCACACCTCCCCACAATCCAATAACCAGAGTTAACTCCCAGCAAGCAGGGCCCTCTAACCTAGGCTCCAACATCGACTTCTACCTAAATTTCCTAAACTAGAAATTAGATTTCTAATTTCTAATGATGCTCTTTAGGAGAATGTGATCCCACACACTAAATATATGGTGGTTTTGCCACCTTTTAATTTGTGCCTTTAAGAAAAGATCATTTGGCTAATTTAGTTGGTTACAAAGAGGGGTTTCCAATTATATTTTGATAATGCCCCAAAAGTTATGAAAGTAATTTCTACTGAATATATTAAAATTTTGCATTTCTCTATTGAGCACCAATGATTCATTGGAATTGATTTCAATTAGGAATTTAGGGATATATAAGAACCAATTAAAGTTGTCCATACTTATCTTTGATGTGGGACAGTTAAGAAGATACAAAAAATGGGTTTTGGTGATATTTTATCATGGTTATTATTTAGCTTAAAATACACGTGTAAAGGCACATGTCTTCCATTTTTCTCCTTTGCCTTTTAGCTGCTCTTTTCCTGTCTCTGAAATGTTGGCTGCTCAGAAACTGCTCTCTGGGCAGTGATTGGGGAACAGGGTATTCAAGTTCACTAAAGGCTCAATTTTCCATTGATAGGATATCAGTGTCCACAGAAATAAGACTGCAAGCACAGCAAAGACACCCATATTGAATGTTCCCTTAAATTGCTTTTCTTTGGAGACAATTCTGAACATGAAGTGTTATAGAGGGCCCAGGAAACAGTTGAGCCCACCTGACCCTGTGATGAATCTTGGAACTTCCTTCTCTTGAATACATTCTTAGTAGTAGCTTATTGGCATTTTCAAAAAAGGAAAAAAAATATGGCATAGATAGATTATTACTGTGATTCTTTGAGTTTTCTCAGGTGAGTTTTTTGATAAAATATTTGTGAAATGGCCTCATGGTTTCATTTGATGATTCACTCTTATCCTTTCCTTATCTTGAATAAAATCCCATTCATCTTCTTTTAAAAACTTAGCTTCTGTAAAGGTTCCTAGATCCTGATGTGGATGTTAATGTTCACGTGCAGAAAAAGAACCAAGGCATAGCACCTCTAGAAATTTCAGAAGGCAGTGGTACATGCTGTGTCCCAACAGTACGCTGATTCTCTTCTCTGCAGCATTGTGGGTGTACATACACCAGAGGACAGAAGCTCCTCAGATGCCTGAGCACGTGCCTCCATAAAGCTGCTGTGGGGAAAGGAAGCCACAGACAATAAAGACAACTTTTAAGCTGATGAAAATCAGCACACAGCCCCAGTGGTTCAGATTTCTAATGCAGAATGCCAGATTCTAAATTATCTTTTGACACTTAAACATTGGGAGGAAGAGTCATCCAGGCACAGATGGCTAGGGCACTTGTCCATTAGATTACAGCATTATGAGACATTGCTGATCTTACTCTTTGAACCTTTTCTGTGGTGAGTAAAAAAAAAAAAAATTCCTATCGCCTTCCAGAACTCAAGAAAAGCCTCTCTTCTGAGGTGGGGTGCCGTGGCTCATATCTGTAATCCCAATAGGCCAAGGCGGGAGGATCACTTGAGCCCTAGGAATTCTAGACCAACCTGGGCAATATAGCGAGACTTTGTCTCTACAAAAAAAAAAAAATTAAAAATTAGCTGGGTGTGGTGGTGTGCGCCTATAGTCCCAGCTACTCAGGAGGCTGAGGTGGAAGGCTGCTTAAGCTCTGGAGGTCAAGGCTGCAGTGAGCTGTGATCACACCACTGCACTCCAGCCAGGGCAACAGAGTAAGACCTTCTCTCTAAACAACAAAAAAGGAAACCAATAGACCACCAATGCAAAGGTGTCCTCGATTTTGGTATTTGTGTATGAATACAGACCATGAGCAAAAACCTCACCATCTTTCCAGCATAAGAGCTAAGTAAATCAAATACTCTGGTTCATTCAGCCTTTGTTGCATTGATACAGTGCAGTGGTTAAGAGCTTGGGCTTAAATCCTGGCTGTGCAGCTTTCTACCTGTGAAAGTTGCTTAACCCCTCTGTGCCTTACTTTATTCATCTGTAAAATGGGGATAAAAGTGCCTACTTCATAAGGATGTTATAATGATTAAAATAGATTATACATAGAAAGTTCTTAAAACAGTTTCTGGCATTCAGTAAATGTCAGGTATTTATTTCCTTGAATTTTCAGAGCAGCAGGCAGAAATACTGTCAACACATCATGAGCTTTTGTGATGGCAGTTAAACAGCTGGAATCTTGTAGGTCAGGTGCTAGCTGACATGCCTTGGGAACCTGGATCAGAAAGATAAGCAGCAGTGAGGAAGAGGCGCTGCTGCAGGACCTCTCTATCCTACTAGGAACAGCCCTCTGTCTAGCCCCCACGGGTCCCTCCCAGGAAAGAGAAGGGACTAGAAGTGGGAGAGGCCATACACACTGAACAGGGGAGTATGAACCGCCTTCATTGTTCTGCCTCATGACCCATTCCTGAGAGCCAGTCTTCAGAAATCACATCTCCAGCTTGCACACACTCAGGAATTACTCCTGGTTTTAAAGGACAACTCCTCTACTTAATGACTACACCCTTGGGCAATCGCTTGACCACTTATCTATAAAGGGATACCAGTACCTCACAGAGTTGTTCAGGAGTAGCTCCTGGCTCAGAGCCTGGCATAGAGAGAGGGGCTCAGTGACAGATGGTGCCTCTTGTTACACTTTTCTTGGGTCTTCTCCCGGGGCTAGAATTTCTCTGCTTCTACTCATTGGAGTAAGATTCCTAGAGTGGAATATTGGAGAATGTCTGTCTGGTTCTAGTATGCAACTTGAGTCCTCAAGCCTAGGCTGAAGGGATCCTCAGCTCCAGGAACATGGACATTATATTAGGGGTGGGGCCAAAGTCTTGGATAATGAGCACTCATTCAATTACCATTTCCATCCAACACACCTGAGCGCCACAACACCGTAGCCGGCAGCCGTGGCTCACTGGACTCATCGGGGAGGAACGCGGTGGTGGTGCAGGCTCTCTCCAGGCATACTGTGTGAAAAAGCCCCTCCTTGAGAATGATTGCTTTACAGTCTCCGCCAAGACCAACCAGGATTTGCTGTAGGAATGCAGGAAAGTCCTGTTAATAAAATGCAATCACATTAGTGGGTCAAATAAGAAAATACAAATGGTCATTTTTATGGATGCTGGAAGAGTGATGAAATGCAGTATCCTTTTCTGATCAAAATTATTTTTAAAAAAGAATTCAAAAAGATAATTCATTAGCATAATGAAATATACCTATCTTAATAGGGACTTCCCTAAAAGACTCAGAACCAAGACAAGCAAGAATGATATCACCAATATCACCTAATACTGTACAAGAATTAATGGCCAATGTGATTTGATAAACCAAAAATCAAAACTTTCAGTTTTTTTTTCAAAAAGAGGTTCCAAATTATCATTGTTTGCAGAAAACCAGTCTGAGTGATTGGATTCACAAATCCTTGTGTGCAGAAAACCAAGAAAGTAATAAAACCAAAATTCAGAAAGTAATTAAACCAAAATTCAGAAAGTAATTTAACCAATATTCAGAAAGTAATAAAACCAACACAAGTTCTGTAAGGCAGCTGGTTACAAAGTAAATATGCCAAATCAGTAGCTCTTCTATATATCAGCAATAACCAATTTGATTTTTAATAAAAATTTTAATAATAAAAATACCTGAGAATAAATGTAACCAAGCTTATGCAAGGATTCTGAGGAAAAAAAAATAAAAACTTTTACCAGTGGTCATAAAAGAAGATTTTTTTAAATGAGAAGATGTATCATATTACTAGACTGAAGGACTCAATCTACTAAAAGGCTACTTTTCTCCAAATCTATACATTTCATAAAATTCCCAGCAAAATTAGAAATTTTTTTTTTTTTTTTTACAGAATCACACTCTGTCACCCAGGCTGGAGGGCAGTGGTATTATCTTGGCTCACTGCAACCTCTGCTCATGGGTTCAAGCAATTCTCGTGCCTCAGCTTCCCAAGTAGCTGGGATTACAGGTGTGTGCCACCACACCTGGCTAATTTAAGGACAAAATGATTCTAAAGGTCATCTGGAAAAGTGAAAACAAAAATTCAAGCCAGGAATCAGGCTTACAGCTACCACACTGCGGGGGGAAAGAGAAATTTCTCCCCCAGTTAGTGTGCATTTTTCAACCTTTAAAAATCCATGCTTTTGTTTTTTAAATAAAAATCCATCTCCCATTCTCATTCCAGTCATACTCCATCCTGTCTTTCCCACTGAATGCAACTATGAATCCTGGACCACAGGCACAGGCAGGAGCAGCTAGCTCTGAAAACAAGGTGGTAGCAGGAAGATCAGGGAGGGAAGAGAGAACTTGAAACACCACCAAAGTGGCAGTAAGTCTGCCATTTTACTTCCCCTCTGGGGTCTCCTGGCCTGGACTCAAATATGAACCAAAACCTGGAATTGCATACCAGATGCAGATAGAAAGAGCTCTGAGCCTCTGTTTCTGACCCTAGGAGAGAGCGACGCACCCTTATAGGTCAGCGAAAGCGGGGAAATCCTGTGTTTGCTGTCTCTTTTCTCCCCACACCAGCCCCTAGGCAATCTCACTGCAGCAGTGGCAGCCAGGCAGGTGCCTAGAACTTCAAGGCAAGGAAACTCATCTCTCTGCCAGGGGAAGAATGGTCCCAACAGCAAGGGAGTCGTACCCATGGCTTTTTTCTCGCTACACATCCTTCCATGCTTGGCCGTGGAGGCAGACACAGAAACTGTAGGGCAGAGCAGTACAGTTAAAACCCTTTCTAGCCAGAGGACCGGAAAGAGGGACCCCTGAGACTGTAAAGTGTTGAGATTTCAGAGAGGAGGGAACGCAAGAAGGCAATACCCTAAAGTTGTATATGAACTCCTGGGCTCATTCCCAGGCATTCCATGTGTGGATCTGACCAAAGGCTTTGAGAACTGAACCGTGGGACAAGCCACTGTCCAGTCTCGTACCCACCACTGGGTGGCGCACACACGGGGCGGATCTGAACAGCGCGGCAAAGGCTCTGAAGCTTGACATTGAACCACAACCCGCAGGAGGCAGGTGGGAACTTGTGAACTGAACCTAACCAGGACGATTGCCTGCCAAAGCAAAAATACAGGCTTCCAACATGGCCCAGATTCTCATAACACAAAATTAGAATGTTCAGAATACCGTCCGTAACTACTTGACATGTAGAGAACAGAGAGAACCTTAATTTCCTGAAGACACTCCTGGGCTCAAAGGATCTTCCCACCCCAGCCTCCCGAGTAGCTGGGATCATAGGTGCGCGCCACCACGCCCGGCTAATTTTGTATTTTTAGTAGCGACAGGGTTTCTCCATGTTGGTCAGGCTGGTTTCTACATTTCATGTGAAGCACTAAATATATTATCCTAAATAGACTATAAAAACCTAGGTGTTTTGTAATCCCTAAAGCAACTACATTTTCAACTTACACAAAAAGATATGGTTAAAAAAATCAGTGAATTTAAATGGAATTCAAAAAAATTCAAATACTCCAAATGAAGGCAGGAAAAGTCAAAACAGGAATGAAAAACACAGGGAAAAATAGAGAGCAAATAGAAAACAAACAATAAAATATTAAATGTAAATCTAAACATACCAATGATTATATTAAATTTAAAAAGTTGAAATATGCTAATAAAAAGGCAGAGATTGTTGAATGTAAAAAACTAACGAACAAAACACCCAACACTCAACTATATGTGTCTAAGAAACTCATTTTAAGTAAATAGTATAGATTAAAAATGAAAGGACAAAAAAGAAAGCTATGTCATAGAAATACTAATCAAAAAAATCTGGAGTAGTTATATACCATCAGACAAAACAGACTTCAGAGCAAGGAAATTTACCAAGGATAGAGAGGGACATTACATAATGATAACAAGGTCAATTTTCAAAGAAAACATTAACAATCCTAAGCATCTATGTACCTAACAACAGAGCTTCAAAACCCACGAGGCAAAACCTGACAGAACTGAAAAGAGAAATGGCAAATCAGCAATTATAGTTGGAGACCCCAACCTGCCTTTCTCAGTAATCCCTAGAACAAATAGATCACATTCTGTATCATAAAACAACAATTTTTTTTTCTTTTTCAGACAAGGTCTTGCTCTGCTGCCCAGGCAGGAGTACAGTAGGGCAATCTCAGCTCACTGCAGCCCAACTTCACGGGTTCAAACGGTCCCCCCACCTCAGCCTCCCGAGTAGCTGGGACCACAGGCTTGTGCCACCACACCTGGGTAATTCTTGTATTTTTGGTAGAGATGGGGTTTCGCCATGTTGCCCAGGTCTCGAACTCCTAACCTCAAATGATCCACTCGCCTTGGCCTCCCAAAAGTGCTGGGATTACAGGCATGAGCCACCACTCCAAACCCATAAAAAAAACCTTAACAAATTTAAAAGAACTGAAATAATACAAAGCAAGGTCTCTGACCATAATGGAATTAAACCAGAGATCGATAACTGACAAAAATCTCTAAATATTTGGAAATTAAATAATATACTTCTAAGTAATCCATGGGTCAAAGGAGGTAGTCTCAAAGGAAATGAGGATATTAGAAAATACTTTAAACTGAACGAAAACAAATACAATAAATCAAAATGTGTAGATGCAGCTAAAGAAGAGCTTAGATGGAAATTTATAGCATTTGATGCTTATTTTAGAAAAGAAGGAAGGCTCAAGTCAACAATCTAAACCTCAGCTTTAATAAACTAAAGAAAAAAAAGGGCAAAATAAACCTAAAACAAGCAGAAAGAAGGAAGTTTTGGTAAGTTAAAGAAGCCACTCTCAAAAGGTTACATATTGTATGAATACATGACATTATGGAAAAGGCAAAGCTACAGGGACAAAGACAAATCGGTTGGTGGCCAGGGACTGGGGTGAGGCAAGGATGCCACGACAGGGAAACATGAAGCAGTTTTGTGGGAGTGATCAAACTGTTTGGAACCTTGATTGGGGTGGGGCTACAAAACTCACAGAACAGTATACCCCCAAATAGCCTTTTTATTGAAATAATATTCTCTCACTGTTCGGAATCCTGATTGGGATGGGGTTACAAAACTCATAGAGCAGTATACTCCCAAACAGTATTTTTATTAAAATAATAATTTCTCTCTCGCTGTCTCTCTCTCTCGCTCTCTCTGTCTCTCTCTCACACACACACACACACGCATGCACACACAATCTCTTTCTCACCATGCAGACTGTGTCTGTTCACCACTGCCAACAGTATGCCAAGTATAATAAGACTAAATATGTTTTTCGGTTGAATTAAAGCCATTCATTCAAAATGAATCACTGGTACCCAAAAGATGGGGTCTAACTTATGTTTAATTCTAATGGGAATAAGTAGCACTTATTGACTGCTTTTTAATTTGCCAAGTACTGCAAAAGATTCAGATGCATTATTCAAATGCATTTATAACTCTTAGATCCTTCTGTTCTTTATAATGGTATATTTTGTAGCCATTTTTATTTCTTGAAATTTCAAGTCTTTTTGGTTCTTTTTTATTCTTTTGGCAAACTTTCTTAAAAGTACAAGATCCCGGCCGGGCGTGGTGGCTCACGCTTGTAATCCCAGCACTTTGGGAGGCCGAGGCGGGCGGATCACGAGGTCAGGAGATCGAGACCACGGTGAAACCCCGTCTCTACTAAAAATACAAAAAATTAGCCGGGCGTGGTGGCGGGCGCCTGTAGTCCCAGCTACTCGGAGAGGCTGAGGCAGAAGAATGGCGTGAACCCGGGAGGCGGAGCTTGCAGTGAGCCGAGATTGCGCCACTGCACTCCAGCCTGGGCGACAGAGCGAGACTCCGTCTCAAAAAAAAAAAGTACAAGATCCCAAGTTGCACAGGAAAATAATAGCAATGTAGCGGTATGACCACCAGATGGAGACAGAGAACACAAAGTTATTCAGATGCAAGGTTTTTGCCAGAGTTGTTTCCCAGGCTCCGGAGGCACAACACCTGGATATGAGGTTGCTCCCATTAGGACGCTGGTTCTCAAACCTGGCTGCTCATTAAAATCACCTGGGGACATTTACGCTCCTGATGAACAGCCCCCTTCACCCCACCCCTGAGTTTTGTGGTCTGGCGTATGGTCTTGCCACTGAGGGTTTTAAAAGCTGCACAAGTGATTCTAGTTGCAGACAAGTTTGAGAACCACTACTTTCAAACATGCCACAGTGGAGGGCCTCCAGCTGGTGTGTTTCAGAATCATCTGGGGAATTCGTGAAAAACAGAGACTCAGGCTGTTGTAGCCTTCATTCTTTTGAGAAGCAGTGTATTCTGAAATGATGACATACTAAACTTACAATAGTTAAAAAAAAAATCAGTACTGAATCTGACACAAGGCCAGGTGTGGTGGCTCACACCTGTAATCCCAGCACTTTGGGAGGATCGCTTGAAGCCAGGAGTTCAAGACCAGCCTGGTCAACATAGCAAGAACCCATCTCTACAAAAGAAAAATTAAAAAATTAGCTGGGCATGGTGGCACATGCCTGTAGTCCCAGCTACTCGGAAGGCTGAGATGGGAGGATGGCTTCAGTCCAGGAGGTCAAGGCTGCAGTGAGCTGAGACTGTGCCACTGCACTGAGCGTGAGTGACAGAGTAAGACCGTGTCTCAATAAACAGATAAATCAGATACAGTCTCATACTAGATTCTTTTCCAAACTGGGCCAGTGGGTTTCCTCTCCAGAGAAGTACAGGCCACACATGCTGGCAGGTGCTGGAAGAGTTTCTAAAGCTGTGTTTGGTTGTTCCATTTTGGGATGTTAAGAAAAAGGCCCCTCAGCCCAGTGGATTCCCAGCCTTCATGTAGTCTACTCCCCAAATTTGTTTGCACTCTCTTTTATCAAAATGTTTGAATTGTTTTATTTATTTTAATTTTTAATCTGATTTTTTTTTTTTTTTTTTTTTTTTTGTAAAGATAGGGGACTCGCTATGTTGTCCAGGCTTGTCTCAAACTCCTGGTCTCAAGCCATCCTCCTGCTTTAGCCTCCCAAATTGCTGGGATGACAGGTGTGAGGCACTGTGCCCAGACTAAATTATTGTAATATTACAGCTATTATAGATTAGGTTTCTAAATAACATTTGTTGTTTTTCCATATCATCAAAGTAATGAATCTTCATTGTGGAACATTTGGAAAAAACAAAACAAGACACACATGTAAGAAAAAACTACCTATTCTCCTACCACCTGGAGATAATCACAGTTATTTTGATATGTTTCATTACAGATTTTTTCATGATATGTGTACAAGTGTGTATGGGTGTACACTCTTAAGTGTGCACTTACACGTGCTCCAAATGTGTGTGTGTGCACATGTGCACAATCCAATATACATCGTGGGGAATCTACAAAGCTGTGGTCACAGTGTGGAGCCAGCTTCACAGGCCTCCCCAGAGACAAGGCCCTGGACTGCCCCCAAGTCCTCCCGAAAGGGACATCTGTGGCGGTGGTAGGGCCGTGATGCCATGAGCAACCACCTGGAGGCCCCGAGTACTCAGTGTGAACCAGGAAGTGGAGGGGAAGGGGAAGGGCAGAGTGACAACCAGGAGGAATGCTTGCTTTTTTTTTCCAAGCACGAGGGACCCTTTTCTCCACTGCAGCTGACCTGATGCTTATGCCGGGAAGGAGGAGGGGCAGACTCCATCCTCCAGGTCCCTCAGGAGGAGAAAGGGACCAAAGTGGGAGACTTGGGTCTGAGGTCTGAACTTGACCCTGCACCCGCATCACTGCCGGGTCTTGTGGATCATGAGTGATCCTGTAGTGAGGGTATTGTTCACGTGGTTCTGAGTGTTACGGAGAGCTTTTGTTCTAAGCTTATTTGCCTGGAGAAAGGAAAAAACGATCTTATTAGCACCAAAGGGTGTGGTAGACAGAACAATGGCCCCCAGAGACGGCCACATCCTAATCTTCGAAGCTGTGAATATGTTATTGACATGGCCAGGGGGAAGTGAGGCTGCAGATGGAGTTAAGGTTGTTAATTAGCTGACTTTAAAATAGGGAGATTATCCTAGACTGTCTGGGTGGCCCAATGTGGTCACAGGGTTCTTAAAAACAGAAGAAAGGACAGAGAAGAGAAGAGTGAGTTGTCACCAAGGACGAAGGCCAGGGAGACGCAACCAGGCCGGCTGTGAAGATGGAGGAATGGGCCACCAGCCAAGGAGGGCGGGCAGCCTCTAGAAGCTGGAAAGAGCCAGGAAATGGGTGGGATCCCCAGGCTCCAGAAGGAATGCAGCCCTGCTGACACCTTGACATTAGCCCAGGGAGACCACTGTTAGACTTCTAACCTGCAGAGCGGCGAGATAGTAAGTGTGTTGCTCTAAGCCTCTAAGTTCGTGGTCATTTGCTGCAGCAGCCATAGGAGGCTCATCCAAGGAGGATCCCAGCTCCAGCCCCTGGTGCTCTGGGGTGGGTTCTGCAGGACACCTGGTGTGGAACTGGAGTCTCCTTCCCAGGGCATGCCCTGCCTTTGCGGACTGTCCTCTCTGCCTGGAACCCATCCCGGCCTCGGGCATGCTCGTGCAGTGGCCTGAGCTGGAATATTGCCACCACTCCTTCCTCCTGTGCCAGCGACTCTGAGCTCTGTGTCTGACTCAGTCTGATGCCCGCCACCCTGGCCTAGGTTTGGAGGTCAGGCAGCCCGGGGTTTCAATTCCAGCTCTGTGGCAGCGTCAGGTTCCCCACCGTGGAAAGGACACAGGAATCCCTCTCTCGCACTGCTTTCAGGAGCTTGTCTACAAGGAGACTGCTCTTTATAAAACACTGGGGAGAGTCCTGGGGACTTCCTACAACAGGCCCTGCCGGCTCCAGTCCCACGAGTTAGGGGTCACGGAGCTCCCGCGTTGGGCACACTTCCCTGGTTACACTCACTCTTGGCTCTCACATCCCTGAGCTCCACTTGCAGCATAAGGACATCGAGGCCTGGTGTGAGGAGCCATTTCTTCCCCACGAGTAGGTGGTGGGGCACTGCCGTGTCTCCTACAGCCCTGCCTTCCCCAGAGAAGGCGCAATGTTCCCTTCTGGGTGGTCCTCCTGGACTGCGGTGGGCCCCAGACATACACATTTAGGTCCCCAAGTCAACTCGGACTCTGCCCTGTGAAACTAAAAATAAAACAACACCAAAGTGTAGGATGCACAGAAGAAAGGAAGTCTAAGAAGTTCTGATTTTTCGTGGCTCAAGGTCACCTTGCTGCTTTTATTTAATAGCATTTTTTTCTCTCCTCTTGTAGATGCACCTGTTGTGTTGGTGCCTTAAGTGCATTTGCGGTCAGCCTCTTGGCCCATCTCTCATGGGAATGAGGATTCTGTGGTCAAATGCATTGGGCAGATGCTGCCTACTTCATCCCCCTTACTGAGAGTCGAGGAACAGCCCATCAGCACATTAAAGGCTCTGGCAAGTCCTACAGTAAAGAAACTGGTTTAACAATGTTTTCCAATGTGATCGGACCACAGTCCTTTGTTTGCACATCATAGTAACCTCCAGCTGAGAATGCTTCTTATAAAATGCCAGCCTGGAAATTCTCCAGGGGTTTCCCCAGATCAGCAGGTAGGTAACGCTTGAAGGCATCCTGGGTGTGGGACAGACTGGGCACTCTGCATGGAGGTGAGTGGCTGAGGTCTCCTCAGCTTGCTGGGGCTCTGAGGGGAGTGGCAGCTGTGGGCCTCCCTGGGTGCCCCCAGCCCAGTCCAGGCCCCATCACCGTGGGTGGGCACAGCTGGTGGGCAAGCCTGGGTGAAACTCTCTCACCTTCCTGACTCCTGGCCGCAGGTGCAGCTTGACACAGGGGTCTGCCAGCCCACTGTGGTCCATGGGCTTCAGGTCCCGGGTAGAGAACAGCAAAGGGTGTGAACGGGAAATGGGGAGACGGAGCTGCCAGGGCCTGCAGGTGCCTGGGCCAGCAGATGCCCTTGTCCCCTGGGTCTCCTGGCTGGGTCCATTCATGGCCCCTGTCACAGAAGCCCCTGGCCCCACACCTCCAGACAGAGGGAGTGAGGGTGGCATTGTGGTGCAATCTCCCCTCCCCCAAACATCCTGGCCCAGGGCAGCTGTCGTGGGGCCTCTGTCAGGACAGACTTTCTCTCCTCATCATCCTGAAAGCCAGGTGGCTCACCTTCCTCTGAGCCTCCCTCCCTACCCCGCTTTGGTCAGGCCCTTCCCTCATCCTGACTCCCCTCCCCCATCTTCCCAGCATGGCCTCCTGAAAGGCCATGTCCCTCACTGACCCTCAATCCACATAACCCCCGGTCACCATCTGAGACCAGGCCCCATTTCTAGCCACATTTATCACAACTCCCAGTCAGTCCACAGAGGTCACCCAAGCTGATCGGCCACAGAGGGTTCCTCCACAAGACGGCACCCCTCACTCACTCTGCCTTCGGGTCCTTTAGAAAACCCAGCCAAGCGTGCAGACCCAGGGACACACAGAAGGATGGGCAGGTAGGGGCTTCGCTGACCTCAGCAGGCTCTTGTTTCTGAAAACTGCATTTTTTTTTTCTTCTGGGCTGGAGCACAGGGCTGTAGGGAGGCAGCTGTGGCATCTGTGGGGTGCAGCCGGTAACCCCAGAACATTATTCAAAGATGCACCGCAAAGCCTCTACCCAGCCGGGTCAGGGAGGCAGCGTGGCTGCTCACACCAGGCTCATCTCCAAGGGGAGGCTGAGTCTCCCTCCCAGGCCAAACCCACCTTGGTTTGGCAGAACTCCGGGGGATCGGGGGGCTCCCAACCACCTACTTCTCTGCCACTGGAAAAGGGCAGAAGTTTGGGGGCCTGGCTGGCTTGGTTTCTGGGCTCAGCCCCTGTATTCACTAGCTAGGAAGTGGATGAGTACTTTTCACCTTAAGCCTCAGCTTTATCATCATCTGCGCCTCAGCCGGGCGCAGTGGCTCACACCTGTAATCCCAGCCCATGAGCCCAGGAGTTCAAGACCAGCCTGGGCAACATAGTGAGACACCGTCTCTACAAACAATTTAAAAATTAGCTGGGTGTGGTGGCACGTGCCTATGGTCCCAGCTACTAGGGAGGCTGAGGGAGGAGGATTGCTTGAACCTGGGAGGCAGAGGCTGCAGCGAGCCATGATCGTGCCACTGCACTCCAGTCTGGACAACAGACTGAAACCATTTCTCAAAATTTAAAAAAAAAAAAAAAAGGTCAAGGATGTAAGAGTCCCATCTTCCCAGGGCTGGAGTGAGAGGGAGGGAGGCGATGTGGACACAGGGCCTGGCAGGCAGAGCGTTTCCTCCCCTTCCCTGCATGCCAGGCCCCTGTGAGATGCTAGAGAAGTGGCTGAGGTCAGATGGGCATACGTGAGCTGCGCCCTGCACTGTGGGGCTGCCTCTGGGACAGGGCCTGGCTCAATGGCCCCATGTGCACCCACAGTGACATGGCTGCTCTTCCAAACCCAACTCCCTCACCCTGGCCTCTTGCCTTTCCCACCACGTGCCTGGAGTGCAGAGTTCTGGGAACCTGGTGGCCCACCCTGTGCAGGGGGTGCCTGACCACTATCTCTTATTCTTACAATTCGTATACATTTGTTTGTTGTAGCTCAAAATGTTTTCACTGGGTCCTGTCCCTTGACATATTTCACTTGCATATCTTTGGGCCACCAGAAGTTTTGGCATGTCTGTCCAGTGGCTCTGGTTGTCTCACCTCTGCACCCCAAGACACCCGTGGGGGCTAGGCTGGGGGCGCTGCCACAGTGGGACGGAGTGATGCCTGCTCTGTCCTTCTGACCCCTGGACTGTGATGGGCCCTCTGCTGCTGACTCTCCACTCCTTCACCCGGCAGGTCTCTGAGCACCCTGAACAGCCACACATTTGGCCAGAAGCAAAAAGACCAGTGGGCACTGCCTGAGGCCGTGTCACTGTGCTGCCAACAGCTTCTGTGCCCAAACAAGTGGCTTCCCTGGCCCTGACCCGGGGTTCACACCAGTGCCTCCACCCAGCCCTCTGTGGGGCTGCCCTCCCAAGAGTCTGACCTCTGTCCACAGAAGGGGGAGGGCAGGAGGCTGATTCCAGGTCAGGGCGCTGTTGGGGGGCTCTTGGATAGACCCTCCCCAGCTAGTGAGTTGGCAAGAGACAGAAACTGACCCCATGGTTTAGGGGCGGGTCCCACGGTAGGGACAGGAGGAGTAAGCCATGAGAGGAGGCCCTGGCTGGTGCTGGTTCTGAGGGGATAGATGGGGGGGGGGGTCTGGCTTTGAGAGGAGAGCCTCTCCCCAAAACCCCAGACCTGCCCCTCCCTGGGCCTCTCAGATGCTGTTACTGGTGAAGTGTCCAGGAGAGGAGATTTTGATTCTCAAGTATCATTCAGCCTGAAAAAGGAAGCTTTGACACGGGCTACAGTATGGATGAAGCCTGAAGACATTCTGCTGACTGAAAGAAGGTAGATACAAAAGCACAGATACTGGGTGATTGCACTTATATGAGGTTCCTAGAGTAGTCACATCCATGGAGAAGGAAGCAGAATGGCAGTTGCCAGGGGCCGCGGGAGGAGGAATGGGGAGCTGTTGTTTAATGGGTCCAATTTCAATTTTGCAGGATGAAGAGGCTTCTGGAGATGGGTTGCACACAGCGTGAAGGTAGAAGGTACTGAGCACGACGGAACTGTATGCTAAAAATGGGTGGGTGGCTGGGGAATGAAGGAGCAAAAAGAAATGGTTGAAATGGGAAATTTATACTTGTATATTTTAGCACAATAAAAAAACCCAAGAGTCTCCGAGGACTGGCAGCTCATTGAATGCTCACAACAGCCACGTAGGGCAGGGACAATCAACCCTATTTACAGATGGGCAAACTGAGACTGACCCTTAGAAGAGCGGACAAGCAAGGGTGCACCCCCGGGCGTCCAGCCTCCCCCAGGCCCTCCAGAGGCCTGTGCCAGTCCTGCTTCAGCTTGCCCACCCTGGGCCCCTCCTCACGGGACCCCAGCCCCAGCTCCCCACACCCCAGGACCCCAGCTCTTCCGGGAAATGCACCACATCCCCGTCCCTGCAAAGCTGGATTTACACAGAGAAAGAACTGGGGACTGGGGGAGCCACCATGGCTCCAGGCCTCCCATCCGCATTTCCAATGCCTGAGGGATACACTCCTAAGTGGACCCCTAAGCAGACCTCCCAATCCTGGAGAGATGCGGGGGTCTTCGCTCCGGGGGTCACTGGTCATCCCCACCTTCAGCTTCCGGTGGCACATTTGATGCTAGGGAAACTCCAGGCTGGCAGCCTGCCGGCCCTGGTGAGTGCCCGGGCCCAGCGCAGACACCCCTGCTGTGCGGTAGAGGGGCCCTGGGGAAGCCTGAGCGGGACTCTCACCAGGCAAGGTCCACATCCTGGGCAGGGTGGGGTTTAACGCTGGTTTGAGTGCGGTGGCGCAATCTCGGCTCACTGCAAGCTCCGCCTCCCGGGTTCACGCCATTCTCCTGCCTCAGCCTCTCCGAGTAGCTGGGACTACAGGCGCCCCTCACCACGCCCGGCTAATTTTTTTTGTATTTTTAGTAGAGACGGGGTTTCACCGTGGTCTCGATCTCCTGACCTCGTGATCCGCCCGCCTCGGCCTCCCAAAGTGCTGGGATTACAAGCGTGAGCCACCGCGCCCGGCCTTGACGCTGGTTTTCTGAGTGACATGGCTGAGGCCACAGCTGGGCTGGGGCTGGTGGGGTTGGGGAGGGGTCTCCCATCCCACCCCCACCCCACACAAACCGATTCCTTGCTGGACTGCGACCTCTTCCGGCCTCGGTTTCCCAGCCAGTCCCGGCCTGGGCCGGACCGGCACCCTCCGGGGCGGGAAAAGGTGCCGGAGCACCCGCCGCTCGGGCCTCAGCCCCGGGACTCCGGCGCTTGCCTGCTCCATGGGGCTCGGGGCTCCGTCTGGGAGGAGGAGGGGGTCCTTTCTACCCCGGGGCAGTGGGCGCAACCGGTGGGCAAAGGTCCGCGGCCCTGGAGAACGCCGCGGCTTGGTCCACGGACACCAGAGGAGGAACCGCCAAGGTTTTTCCAAAGGACAAGCGGCCCGGCCCGGCGGTCCTCCTAGTTACTCGGCTCGCGCGCCACCCGGGAGCCGAACCGGCCCCAGCCCTGGGCTCCCTCCCCAACTCGCCCCAGCCCCGACCCTCCGCTGCGGGGCCCTCCCGGAGCGACTGGCCAGCGGGGAGCGACTACGCTGCCGGCTGCAACGCGTGTCTCCCCCGGACGCAGCTCCGCCCTTCCCGGGAACAAAAGCGGCTGCCCGCGCCTGAGCTCCCAAAGGGTTGGCGGGCAGGGAGCGGGCGCCACGCTGGCTCCCCGGAGCCCAGCCCCGGAAATGGGACACCCCCAGCGGGTGCCGCCAAACTTCCCACCTCTCCGGTCCGGTCGCGGGAGGGGTCGGGGCCGGTGGGCAGGGCGCGGAGAGGGCACGGAGCGCTTAGGGGTCTGCGGCCCCGTGGCTGGGGGTTACGCCAAGGGAGAACGCGACGACGCGAGGGGGAGGGACAGAGGGCACCCGGAAGCCGGGACCGCCAAGCCGGAGCCAGTGGAGGGGCGCGAAGTCGGCGAGTTGGAAACTTACTGCAATCGTCCACCCGTAGCCTTAATCTCTCTGGCGGCTTGGCGGGCGGCTGCGCAGGGCTGGGACCCGTTGTGGATCCTTAGGCTCGAAGAGATGGTCCCCATCCTTGTCGTCGTCGCGGGCGCCCTCAGAGGGGCGGCGGCGGCCGGCGCTGGCAGTGGCTGGGCGCGCGGGGGTGTCATGGGGCAGGTCCCCAGGGAAGTGCGGGAAGTAGCCAGAGACCTGCTGGATGGGGCGGATGGGGCCAGGGCACACGTCGATGGCCACATGCTCCTGGATGCAAATGGTTGCCTTTTCCCCGCGCCGCCGGGAGGTCATACAGGCAGCGCCTCCCCGCCCGGGCACGGCCTGGCCCGGAGCGACCCCGGCCCGGGGGCGGCTCAGCAGGCCCGGCGTGGCGCGGCGGGGCCTCCACGAAGGCCAGCACTAGTGAGTGCCAGGGGCGGGCAGGCAGGGGACCGGCCCAGCCCGCGTCACCCGGCAGCACCCACGCAGGGTGAGTGTGCGGGCTGCCCAGGCAGCGCAGAGCGGAGAGAGCTGCGTGGGGCCACACTCACTCGCACTCACACAGGCGGGCACGCCGGCCTGGGACCCCGTGCCCGCACTCCCTCGGGACAAGCGGGGAGCCAGCAGGACAGGGACCCACAGAACGCACACTCACACGTTCCTGCAGGTGCCAGCACATGCTGGGCTCCGTTCGCTCTCACGGGACACACGAAGGTGTGCAAGGACAATGCAAGTGCACGCACACGTGTGCAGACATGTAGTGGAAGCATCCACTCGGTCACACCTGTAGGACACACACACACACAAACATATGCACACATACAGAGTTGGTTGAGGATGCTGTAACACAGTACACCCCCTAATGCACGCACGTGCGCATGCACACACACGCGCATGCACACACACACACATACACACAGGTGATCAAGGGCACCCAGGGCAGAATCTTCCATACCCCAAGCACCCCTAACAAGACGCACAAACATGCACCCATAGAAGTAATCGGGACCCTGGGCACAACTCCCTCTCTCCTTCCCCATCTACCGGGACACGGAGTCACACTCCTAGGCATGTGTGGACAGGCTGCCTACACACGGGCAGGACATGTACATGCTCAACTGTACAAGGACACTGTGGGCACAGTCTGTGCAAAAGCCGGAGATTTCTAAGTGGGAAAATAAAATTATTTCTCACCTGCAGTCCCTCAAGCTATTAAAGGAAACTCAAAGTAGTATATAGTCTCAGTGGTATAGGTTTAATAAAAGGCATGGCTGTAGGACACTCTGTTAAGAGCTCTGTAAGATTTAAGGTGGTGCTTAGTAGATACTTTGAGCTACACAAAATAGCTTCTAAAAATTTTAGGGGACTAGTCCAACAGATGCTTGCAACTCTCAAAGAAGAGAGAGACCTATTCACAAAAGAATCGTGATAGACTTTTGGGTCATGGAGATCTGAACCAGTTTCATAGGAATCCTTTGAGGTTTTTAAAAGAATTGTACTGGTAAAAGCACTACCACTCAGACTACGAGGGACTAAGACAAAATCATTAGAAAACTGTTGGCCCTCAAATTTCTGCAGACAGGCAGCAGGATGAAATACCTACTGTGTTAAAGGTTCCCAAGACATTTTTAGGCTCAAAGTTTTGGTAGGAGGACTCACAGGATATAGTCATACTTATGGTTCTGATTTATTACAGTGAAAGGATACAAAACAAAATCAACAAAGGGGAAAGGTATATGAGCAAAGTCTGGAGAAAACTAGGTGTAAGCTTCCAAAAGTCCCCTCCCAGTACAGTCACACAGTGATAACTTAATTTCTTATGCATCGAGTTGTGACAGCCCATTTGAAATACTGTTCACCAGGAAAGTTTGCCTGAGCCTAGAAGTTGAAGATTTTTACTGGAGGCCCATCATATAGGCACTCTTTCTACCTAGCATGTGCCAAATTCCAGACTTCCAGAAATAAAACATGTATTCCGCATAAAGCATACTGTTTGCACAAAAAGTTTAGGCATAGTGAGGCACTCTTGTCATTTAGGGAAAATTTTGTATCAGTGTAGAGAACTGTTTAACATTCAGGTTCCCAGATGTCAGCCAAGGGCCAACTTTGCAAGCAGGCCTTTCTAAGGACTGCAATCTCAGGCTGGCTATGTTATCTTTTCTGCACAACTAATCAGATGCAAGCACAAACTTGATGGTAACAGAAATCTCGGTGATTTCCCAGGGTTGAAGTTACTATGAGCTGAATGTTTGTATCCTTCACAAATCCGTAAGATGAAATCCTAACCCCCAGGTTAGTGGTGTTGGGAGCTGGACCCTTTGGAAGGTGATTAATTTTTGAAGGTGCTGTGATTTCTCTTGATCCTCAGTACAGATGGGGCTGTTGCACCTTGTTCAGTTATCTCTGTGATTTAATTGATGTTTACATGCTGTTTTATATCTCTGCACAACATGGAATATGAATACAACAATTCTATCTGGTTTAAAAGTACCATGCACAATCTGTCTTGATAATGACCTTCCTGATGTAAGTGGATTTGGACCTCTACAGATTCTATTTGTGATTTTTAAAAATGAAAATATATCAATTTAAACATAAATAAAATTTTACAGTGAAAAGTAATAATTTGCTGGCTGGGTGCGGTGGCTCACATCTGTAATCCCAGCACACTGGGAGGCCAAGGTCGGCAGATTGCTTGAGTCCAGGAGTTGAAGACCAGCCTGGGCAACATGGCAAAACCCCATGTCTAGTAAAAATACAAAAAATTAGCTGGGCTTGGGGGTGTGCACCTGTTATCCCAGCTACCCAGGAGGCTAAGGTGGGAGAATCACCTGAGCCTGGGATATGGAGGCAGCAGTGAGCCAAGATCGTGCCACTGCACTCCAGCCTGGGAAACCAGAGTGACACCTGGTCTCAAAAAAAAAAAAAAGAAAGAAAAAGAAAAGAAATTTTCCTCCCCATTCTGACTTCCAATACCTCCCACCTCACTCCAGGAAGAACCACTATTATAATTTCTTGGGTTCTCGTCTAGAGATACTGTACATCTATCTGTCTGTCTGTCTATCTATCTGTCTATCTACCTATCATCTATCATCTGATCAATAGTTACATACATTTTTGTATATGTGTGTTTGTCCTGATAATATTCTGATAATATTTCAGTTTAATGCTTGGGTTAATGTCAAGATCTTTGGAATGCGTGTTTGGGCTGATACGTATTTGAATTAAAGTCATGATATGGCCGGGCATGCTGGCTCACGCCTGTAATCCCAGCACTTTGGAAGGCCGAGGCAGGTGGATCACGAGGTCAGGAGATGGAGACCATCCTGGCCAACATGGTGAAACCCCGTCTCTACTAAAAATACAAAAATTAGCCGGGTGTGGTGGTGCTTGCCTATAGTCCCAGCTACTCCGGAGGCTGAGGCAGGAGAATCGCTTGAACCCCGGAGGCAGAGGTTGCAGTGAGCTGAGATCGCGCCAATTCACTCCAGCCTGGTGACAGAGCAAGACTCCGTCTCAAAAAAAAAAAAAAAAAGTCAGGATATGTATTTGGGCTGGGCTGTTTTCTGATCTCTGACTGACTTTGTTTTGTTTTCTGATTGACTTTATATATATATATATAATCTATATATATAATCTTTATATATATAATCTATAGATATAATCTATATATATAATCTATATGTATAATCTTTATATATATAATCTATATATATCTTTATATATAATCTATGTATATAATCTTTATATATAATCTGATTGACTTTATATATATAAAAATATATATACATTATATATATAAAATATATATACATAAAAATATATATACATTTTATATATATATATAGAGAGAGAGAGAGAGACGGAGAGAGAGACTGAGTCTCTCTCTTTCGCCCAGGCTGGAGTGCAGTGGTGCGATCTTGGCTCACTGCAAGCTCCTCCTCCCGGGTTCACGCCATTCTCCTGCCTCAGCCTCCGGAGTAGCTGGGACTACAGGCGCCTGCCACTGCGCCCGGCTAATTTTTTGTATTTTTAGTAGAGACGGGGTTTCACCGTGTTAGCCAGGATGATCTCGATCTCCTGACCTCGTGATCCACCCGCCTCGGCCTCCCAAAGTGCTGGGATTACAGGCGTGAGTAGCGGCGCCCGGCTTTTTATATTTTTTTATTATAAATCTTTTTGTGCCAGAAAGGGAAGGATTAAAAAATGCTACTGGAGATAGAAAACCCATTTATCCATTTGTGTTATATCACACACTGTAGTTTTCTGAAATTATATCTTTTTTTCATTTTCTGGATCTAGACTAGGGGTCAGTAAACTTTTTCTGTGAAGGGCAGGAAGTAGCCACTTTAGGCTTTGCAGGCCATTCAGTCTTTGTTGTGACTCCTTAACTCTGACATTGTAACTTGAAAGCAGCCGTGGACGATATGGAAACTAATGAGTGTAGTTACATTCAAATGAAACTTTATGAGCACTGAAATTTGAATTCCATATTATTTTACATATCACTAAATATTATTAGTCTATGTGTCTGTTTGTATTTTAAACATTTTAAAATGCAAAGATCAGTTTAGCTCTTGGAATGTGCAGAACCAGGAGGTGGCTTGGATTTGGCTGTAGGCTGTAGTTTGCTGATTCCCAGACTATCTGAAAACTAATAAAAATCAGTATTCAGGCTGGGTGTGGTGGCAGCCTGTTACCCAAGCTGGAGTGCAGTGGCGTGATCTCGGCTCACTGCAACCTCCACCTCCCAGAGTTCAAGCGATTTTCCTGCCTCAGACTCCCGAGTAGCTGAGACTACAGGCATGCACCATCATGCCTGGCTAACTTTTGTATTTTTAGTAGAGACTGAGTTTCACCATGTTGGCCAGGCTGGTCTCAAACTCCTGATCTCAAGTGATCTGCCTGCCTCAGCTTCCTAAAGTGCTGGGATTACAGACGTAAGCCACCACACCCAGCCAACTTCTTCATTCATTCTCTATGACCCAGCTCTGACCCCCACTTTTAGTGCTCCCTCAGTCTACCCTACAGCCTACCCTACATCTTTGATATCTTGTCTTGAATTGTAGCTCCCATAATTCCCATCTGTTGTAGGAGGGACCCTGTGGGAGATAACTGAATCATGGCGGTCATTTCCCCCATACTGTTAGTGAATACATCTCATGAGATCTGATGGTTTCATAAGGGAAAACCCCTTTCACTCGGCTCTCATTCTCTCTTGCCTCCCACTATGTAAGATGTGCCTTTGCTCCTCCTTCGCTTTCCGCCATAATTGTGAGGTACCCACCTACCAGGTCCTCACATGTGAACTCTCCCTGCACCCATGAATGCCCTGCCACACGAGTGTTGGTTGGAGTATTGTTTAGAAGCAAATCAGCCTTCAGTGTGTACCATGGGCAGCTATTAGGCATGAAAATCTGCTGGTTGCCCTGTGATTTCTATGAACCAAGGGATCCCTACAACAAGGGAAAGTTGGATTCCCACAGAAAGAGGCTGGGCAGGCTGGGCACGGTGGCTCAAGCCTGTAATGCCAGCACTTTGGGAGGCCGAGGTGCATGGATCACGAGGTCAGGAGATCGAGACCATCCTGGCTAACACGGTGAAACCCGGTCTCTATTAAATATACAAAAAATTAGCTGGGCATAGTGGCAGGCGCCTGTATTCCCAGCTACTCGGGAGGCTGAGGCTGGAGAATGGCATGAACCCAGGAGGCAGAGCTTGCAGTGAGCCGAGATCACACCACTGCACTCCAGTCTGGGTGACAGAGCGAGACTCCGTCTCAAAAAGAAAGAAAGAGGCTAGGCAAAGGCATTTGGTCCATTTGTATTGTAAGGCCTAAAATTTCAAGAGCTGCCTTGAAGTGGTTTCAAGTGCTCACAGGGTCCAAGGGTCTAACCCTGAGTTCTCCTGCTCTTTGGATGTGCCCCCCACCCAGTGGGAGAGTCTCCCCACCTGGCTAGTTCCTCTATTATCAGATCAGCTGCACCCACCCACTTCTTAACCTATGAGTCTCAAGTCTCTGCCAGCCCTCACAAAAAAAGCTAATCACATCTTCCTGCAGGAGTCAGGGGGCATCTCACCCTCTTGTTACTATTAGCTTGGTGCAAAAGTAGTTGGGATTTTTGACAGTACTTTTAATGGCAAAGACCACAATTACTCTTGCACCATCCTAATACAAAGCCTGCCTTCCACAGCCTCTGCCGGTTCACCCTGCTCCCAAGTGGAACCCCTGTGGGTCACTGCATGGCATGCAGTATCCTCCTCCCTCAGGCTGTGAGTATAGGTGACACTAATTCTATGTGCTACTCATCTCATCTGTTCAGTGTCAGGTGTCATGGGTTCAGCCATCTCATACTATTTAAGGTGGGGGACCCATACTTCACTGATGGAGTGGACAGGTGATCAGAGACCCATCCCACCAAGAGAAAGACCCTCTTGAGGCCCTCCATCTCTGCATGTCAGGTTCACACTAGGTCTTAACGGTGCCAAACATAAGCCCTTATGCCACTCTTCTCTTCTCTTTCTCTTATCACCTTTGCACCTTTCTCCCACCCACACACATACATACACTGGGCCCCTGACTTCCCTCTTCCCAGCTTCTCTTTCTTCTATTAACTGGCAGTTGCTGCCTAAACTTGCCAGTCACCTTGAGAGTTGTGAGAAGATAGCCCGGCAGCCTGTAGCTTTATGCTGGGGGTGGGGAGGGCTGAAAGGAAGAGGACGCCCACCCTCCCAATTATCAAGTTGCTGAGTGAAGTCTTCTTTGATGACAATGCAGTAGGGCTAAAGTGGACTAAAATTTGCTTTCTCTCTCTCAGGCTGTGAGACAGAGCATAGAACCTGTGTCAGGTCACAGGAGAGTGATCCCCCAACACTTTGGGCCATGTCCCAACCCCGCCTGCCCCAATTCCCATTGTGTAAAATCCATCTGCAACCTATGCCAGGTGGGTGGAGAATCTTCCCTCCAGGTTAATTCAACTTCCTGGGATATAGAGGCTGTGAGATTAAATAGGAGCCCCTAGTGAATGGAGACTGAATTGTACTCACCTTTTCCTTGGGCAGGCAGTTGGGGCTGCAGACACAACACTCACACAGCAATGTACTGGGAAGGAGATCTTCTGAAAACACAGATTCAAGACAAATATGTAATTCTCTCTGACTATGAAAAGGGATGTTAGAACTCCAGAACAGAAATAACATGTTTTGCAGGGACACAAATACTATGGGGCCAGTTGTGAAGGCGTAATAATTCAAACATTCTTTTTACTCTGTGACAGGGCTCCATTCAGGCTATAAGATATAGGGCTACCATATGTTCCCTGGTGGAGGTGGATATGGTTAGGATGGGACTCAAGAATAAGGTTGGCAAATGTCTAGCTCCTAAAAATCCAATTTTTTTTTTTTTTTTGAGATGGAGTCTCGCTCTGCCACCCACGCTGGAGTGCAGTGGTGAGATCTCAGCTCACCACAACCTCTGCCTCCCGGGTTCAAGCAATACTCCTGCCTCAGCCTCCCGAGTAGCTGAGATTACAGGCATGTACCACCATGCCTGGCTAATTTTTTTTTTTTTTGAATTTTTAGTAGAGACGGGTTTCACTATATTGGCCAGGCTGGTCTTGAACTCCTGACCTCAGCTGATTCACCCACCTTGGCCTCCCGAAGTGCTGGGATTACAGGCATGAGCCAACTCGCCTGGCCTAAAAATCCAAATTTAAGACACAAATACTTTGGAAGAAGATGAAATCAGGGGCAAGAGAGTGCGAAGTAATTGTAAGAGTGCTGTGTCCTGACCCTTGCCCCACTGGCCAGAGTCCTGGAATCGGCGATAAGTAGACCCTGCCTTCATGTTTGGGGGTCTTTGAGTAGAAGATTCCAGGTTTTTTTTTTTTTTTTTTTAGGCAGGGCCCTCAATGATAGAAAGTCTTATAGATAAGTTCCACAGTGTAACCATGGAGAGGAGGCATCCCTATATCAGAACTGGAGGTGCAGTATGCCTAAACACAAGCAGGGCAGAGGCAGCTCTCTGATTTTCCATGAGCACAGAGTATCATGGGAGGATCATCTTAATTATCTGATTCCCCCAAAAGAAAGACCAAAGTTAATTGAAAAATAGCTGATGGACTTGCAAAAGGTAGCCATGACCAGGACAAAAGAGCAATCTTTGCTTACGATTTCACCAGAGCATGCCTAAAGCCTGGAAAATTGCCAGCAGTCTAAAAAGTGGTTGTTCTGTTGACTTAGCAACTATTCCCAGCTATAAAAGGAAACAGCACTACTGCTGTACAATGTAGACAATGTGGAAAAACAGTATGAATGGAACTCAGATTATTCCTGGGGTCTCTCCTTGCTTTACTGTGTCAGTGGTATAAGCTCGTGAAAGACGCCTATAACTCTGTACAGGTTGGGTCATCAAGGGCTCAGATCTCCTCCAGAATAAAAATCTGAGTCACTCCACCAGAAAAAATAGCACCAATCAATTGAGAGGGTGGCTGAAGGCAAAGGGAACATGCGTTGGATAAGTGGAGGAAGGAATTTGTTATAATAAGCTACAGCCTCACAACTAGTTTCAGAAATAAAGACTCTCAATCTACCCACATTTCACTTTTTATTGTTGGGTATATGTTTCTGTATTTAATCTTCTTTTCTCTTTCTTCTCCCATTTTCTCACTATTATAACTAGGTGAGTTAGTGGTGGTTGACTTTTAGTATATTTCATAGGATATGAAATATCAGTACGGGATCACAAAAGAACAAGAGATGAAGTGGGCGCTATCAGGAGATCCTGAACTTGGAGCTGAATGAAAATAGCAAGTATTGGGCTGTCTCCCTTTAGGGACAAGATGAGTGGATTTTCAGTAGTACAGGGGCATATGCAGCAGTACTTGCATTATATTAAGTAGGGTTTGAATCCAAGGGAATGTACAAATATGCAGGTAGAGTTCGGGAATATTCCCAGCAGTGCTGATGCAGCCAGGAGTCCAGCAGTGGTGGTGAGAATGCAGGGTATTAATACAGCACTGGCACATGTCAGAGTCTTCTTGCTGTATGGACGTAGCTATATTCTCTATTGCCCGACGCCTTTGTTTGCTGCCTATCACACCTTCCTATCAATTTTCCAAGCTACTCTTAATATTCCAATAAGTAGGGTCAGTTTCAGTTATTTGCATAAAAACCTTTTGCCTGGTTAGCTCCTAGAGCTGTGAACTCCTCCAAATGCTCAAAGGGTGCTATGTTCTCACAGTCCTCCCTGCCCCAGAATCAACTAATACTGGGGGTAAGTGGAGAGAGTTCTGCTGTCATTGTGGGACTTTGTATGGGTTGAGGAAGAGATAACATTGAGGCAGGAGTAAATACACAGGGAGTGTGAGCAATCTATTCACGCAGATCATTTCTGCCTTGGGGTCTGCTCAGGCCCAGTCACACTTTCAGCTTTTCCATTTGACGGGGTGTTGCTGGACATGCCCTACTTGATGGCTAAGTGGATCAGATAACACCCAGCTCACATGGGTGGTAATGTCACACATGAATGGTTGGGCATTCAGTCTTTTCAGAGTTTTAGCTAGTTCTACAAAAGAGAGTAGGTACTTTTCAAAGAGAACAGGAATTTGCTCCAAAACCCTAGGGGCTTTCACCGTGATTCTCCTATCAGGGTTTTCCAGCTCTATACAGCATTCCTGAGCAACTCTAGACATTTTGTGTATCAAAGACCTATTGGTTATGAGGGCCAAGAGTCAGAGCTACACAAATTTCAGTTTGAGTCCACCAGAGAGATATTGATTTTTCTTGGCATAACTCAAAGCTAATATTTTGTTAAGTTTTAGACCACAGGGATCCTTCATCTCCCATGGAGAACCTCCGTGAGGTGGTAATTCCATGAATTTTTATAAAATTTATCTTTCATCACAAGAAATTAATGTATTTTACCAAAACATCTAGGGTATCTGCGTCATCTGTCTCCAGGCCTTGTCAGCACAATGCCGTAAATGTACTAGATCAGATGGATATTCAATGTGATGGTGAAGTGGTTAACATCACTGTAATCTAGATTCTGTCATTGAGCCACAGAGGTAACTGACCATGAAGCAAGATAGCAAAAGTATACTGATAGCCCTGCAAGGTGAAAACAGTTCACTTTTCTGCTTCTGATGTTTCTGCTTAAAATTTCAAATACCCAGGCCGGGCGCAGTGGCTCACATCTGTAATCCCAGCACTTTGGGAGGCCAAGTCGGGCGGATCACGAGGTCAAGAGATCGAGACCATCCTGGCCAACATGGTGAAACCCCATCTCTACTAAAAATACAAAAGTTAGCTGCGTATGGTGGCACACGCCTGTAGTCCCAGCTACTTGGGAGGCTGAGGCGGGAGAATTGCTTGAACTTGGGATGCGGAGGTTGCAGTGAGCCGGGATTGCACCACTGCACTCCAGCCTGGTGACAGAGTGAGACTCTGTCTCAAAAAAAAAAAAAAAAAATCCAAATATCCAGATGTATAGCTGGCAACATTCCAGATACCAGGAGATGCATTTATTAGCTGTAGTAAAGAGAACACACCTTAAAGGGCAGCCATCATTAAAATTACCAACCAATTAAAATCACTGTTTCAGTTTTTGATAGGGCCCAATAATAACACCGTTTTATCACTGCCTGAGTTTTGAACTAAATGAGAAGCCAGACAAAGGAGTCAGCGGAGGAGGGACAAAATATTACCCTTATCATTGATAAAAATCTAACTTGGAGGATATAGCTAATGCCTTCAGAAAATTTAGATTACAAATATTAAGACTCAGAATTAAACAGACAATCTCATTCAGCAGTGTTAGACTAAGGCAGGATGGTGTTCCTTGAGAAAGAGAAGGGAATAATGTGTGCTCTTGTGGTCAGCCAGCCACCAAGTGGAAGGAGAAAGAAAGGGGCTTATGTAATTTACAATTATGTAGGTTATAGGAAGAGTACATAGGGAGGGAATTTATCCAACTACAGGTGTACCTTGGAGACACTGCAGATTCAGTTGCAGACCACTGCAACAAAGCAAATATCACAATAAAGTGAGTCACACGAATTTTTTTTTGGTTTCCCAGTGCATATAAAAGATGTGTTGACACTATATTGTTGTCTATTAAGTGTGCAATAGTATTATATCTAAAAAACACTTTAGTGCTAAAACTGCTAACAATTATCTGAGCCTTCAAGAATTCTTTCATTTTTTTTTTGTTTGTTTGTTTGTTTTTGTTTTTTTTTTTTTTAGCTGGTGGAGGGGTCTTGCCTCCATGTTGAAGGTTGTTGATTGATCAGGGTGGTGGTTGCTGAAGGTTGGGGTGGCTGTGGTGATTTCTTTTTTCTTTTTTCTTTTTTTTTTTTTTGAGACGGAGTCTCACTTTGTTGCCCAGGCTGGAGTGCAGTGGTGTGATCTCAGCTCACTGCAACCTCCACCTCCCGGATTCAAGTGATTCTCCTGCCTCAGCCTCCAGAGTAGCTGGGATTACAGGCACATGCCACCATGCCCAGCTAATTTTTTGTATTTTTAGTAGAGACAGGGTTTCACCGTGTTAGCCAGGATGATCTCAATCTCCTGACCTCATGATCTGCCCGCCTTGGCCTCCCAAAGTGCTGGGATTGCAGGCGTGAGCCACTGGGCCCGGCCGGTGATTTCTTAAAGTGAGACGACAATGAAGTTTGCCACATTGATTGACCCTTCCTTTAATGAAAGATTTATCTGTAGCATACACTGCTGTTTGATAGCATTTTGCCTCCAACAGAACTTCTTTCAAAACTGGAGTCAATCCTCTCACAGACCCTGCTGCTGCTTTATCAACTAAGCTTATGTAATATTCTCAGTCTTTTGTTGTCATTCCAATAATGTTTGCAGCATCTTTACCAGGAGTAGATTCCATCTCAAAAAACACTTTCTTTGCTCACCCATAAAAAGCAACTTCTTATTCATTCAAGTTTTATATGAGATTGCAGCAATTCAGTCACATCTAATTCTAATTCTAGTTCCCTTTCTATTTTTACCACATCTGCAGTGACCTCCTCCACTGAAGTCATCCACTAGGGCTTGAATAAACCTCCAAACTCCTCTTAATGTTGACATTTTGACCTCATCCCATGAATCACCGATGTTCTTAATGGCACCTAGAATGGTGAATCCTTTCCAGAAGGTTTCAATTTTCTTTGCCCAGACCCATCAGAGGAATCACTGTCTATGGCAGCTCTAGCCTTACAAAGTGGATTTCTTAAATAATAAGGCTAGGAAATCAAAATTACTCCTTGATCCATGAGTTTCAGAATGGATGTTGTGTTAGCAGGCATGAAAAGAGCATTCATCTCCTTGTACATCTCTATCAGAGCTCTTGGGTGACCAGGTGCATTGTCAGTGAGCAGTAATGTTTTGAAAGGAATCTTTCTGAGTAGTGAGTTTCAATAGTGAGTTTAAAATATTCAGTGAATCATGGTGTCAACAGATGTTATGTCATTTAGGCTTTATTTTTCCATTTTTAGAGCATGGGCAGAGTAGATTTAGGATAATTCTTAAGGCCCCTAGGATTTGTGAAATGGTAAATGAGCATTGGCATTTATTTATTTATTTATCTATTTATTTATTTATGACAGAATTTCACTCTGTAGCCCAGGCTGGAGTGCAGTGGTGCAATCTAGGCTCACTGCAACCTCCACCTCCCGGGTCCCAGTTCAAGCAATTCTCCTGACTCAGCCTGCTGAGTAGCTGGGATTATAGGCATGTACCACCATGCCCAGCTAATTTTTGTATTTTTAGTACAGACAGGGTTTCTCCATGTTGGCCAGGCTGGTCTTGAACTCCTGATCTCATGATCTGCCCACCTCAGCCTCCCAAAGTGCTGGATTACAGTCGTGAGCCACAACACCAGGCAGGCTTCAACTTAAAGTCACCAGCTACATTAGCTCTTAGCAAGAGTCAGCCTGTTCTTCGAAGTTTTTGGGCCAGTCATTGACTTCTTTCTAGCAATAAAATATTCCTAGATAGCACTTCTTCCAATAGAAGGCTGTTTTGTCTTCATTGAAAATCTCTTCTTTAGTGTAGCCACCTTCATCAATGATCTTAGCTAGATCTTCTGAATAACTTGCTGCAGCTTCTCCATCAGCACTTTCTGTTTCATCTTGCACTTTTATGTTATGGAGATGACTTGTACATCTCTGTCTTCTTTCCTTAAACCTCATAAGCCAATCGCTGCTAGCTTCAGACTTACTTCTGCAGCCTCCTTACTTCTCTCAGACTTGACAGAGTTGAAGACAGTTAGGGCTTTGATTAGGTTTTGGCTTAAGGGAATGTTGCGGCTGGTTTGATCTTCTATCCAGGACACTCGAACTTTCTCCATATCAGCAGTTAAGACTGCTTTGCTTTTGTATCATTCGTGTGTTCACTGGAGCAGCACTTTTAATATCCTTCAAGAACTTTTCCTTTGCATTCACAACTTGACTCTTAGGTGCAAGAGGCTTAGCTTTCAGCCTGTCTCAGCTTTCAACATGCCTTCTTCAGTAAGCTTATGCATTGCTAACTTTTTATTTAAAGTGAGAGATGTGAGACTCTTCATTTCACCTGAACACTTAGAGGCCATTGTAGGGTTATTCACTGGCCTCATTTCAATATTTTTGTGTTTAAGGGAATAAGGAGGTCTGAGGAGAAGGAGAGAGATGGGAGAACACCTGGTGTGTGGAGCAGTCAGAACGCACACAACATTTATGGGTTAAGTTCGCTGACTTACATGAGCATGATTTGTGATACCCCAAAATAATGACAATAATAACATCAAAGATCACTGACCCCAGATCACCATAACACATAATAATAGCGAAAAGTTTGAAATGTTGAGAGAATTACCAGTGACACAAAGTAAATGCATGCTGTTGGGAAAAAAATGGTACTGATAGATTTTCTCAATGCAAGGTTGCCACAAACCTTCAATTTGTAAAAAAAGTGCAATATCTATGAAGTGCAACAAAGTGAGGTACCAATAAAATGAGGTGTGCTTGTGTTTATTCTCTCAGACATTAAACCTAGAGTCAATGGCAGGTGTAACCATTCCTCCTGGGGAAGGAGGTCAGCAGTTAGCAAGGCCACTCTACTTCTATCTTCATGAGGTTACTCATAGCTTCTTTGGATATTCCCTGGAACCCCAAACATTGGCTGGAAAGATTGTGAGCAATTCTGGGGAGAAATCTTGGCATGTTCCTTTTGGCATGGGAAGGGGCATGAAAGCCCGGAGCAGAAAAGCCTCAGGGTACCACAGACAAGAGGGCTGATGACTGATTGATAATGAAGATGTTAAAATATGTATTAATAATTCAAAATCCTTCAGACCAATATCCTTGATGAACATTGATGCAAAAATCCTCAATAAAATACTGGCAAACCGAATCCAGCAGCACATCAAAAAGCTTATCCACCATGATCAAGTGGGCTTCATCCCTGGGATGCAAGGCTGGTTCAACACACGCAAATCAATAAATGTAATCCAGCATATAAACAGAACCAAAGACAAAAACCACATGATTATCTCAATAGATGCAGAAAAGGCCTTTGACAAAATTCAACAACCCTTTATGCTAAAAACTCTCAATAAATTAGGTATCGATGGGACGTATCTCAAAATCATAAGAGCTATCTATGACAAACCCACAGCCAATATCATACTGAATGGGCAAAAACTGGAAGCATGCCCTCTGAAAACTGGCACAAGACAGGGATGCCCTCTCTCACCGCTCCTATTCAACATGGTGCTGGAAGTTCTGGCCAGAGCAATCAGGCAGGAGAAGGAAATAAAGGGTATTCAATTAGGAAAAGAGGAAGTCAAATTGTCCCTGTTTGCAGATGACATGATTGTATATCTAGAAAACCCCATTGTCTCAGCCCCAAATCTCCTTAAGCTGATTAGCAACTTTAGCAAAGTCTCAGGATACAAAATCAATGTACAAAAATCACAAGCATTCTTGTACACCAATCACAGACAAACAGAGAGCCAAATCATGAGTGAACTCCCATTCACAATTGCTTCAAAGAGAATAAAATACCTAGGAATCCAACTTACAAGGGATGTGAAGGACTTCTTCAAGGAGAACTACAAACCACTGCTCAATGAAATAAAAGAGGATACAAACAAATGGAAGAACATTCCATGCTCATGGGTTGGAAGAATCAATATCGTGAAAATGGCCATACTGCCCAAGGTAATTTATAGATTCAATGCCATCCCCATCAAGCTACCAATGACTTTCTTCACAGAATTGGAAAAAACTACTTTAAAGTTCATATGGAACCAAAAAAGAGCCCGCATCGCCAAGTCAGTCCTAAGCCAAAAGAACAAAGCTGGAGGCATCACGCTACCTGACTTCAAACTATACTACAAGGCTACAGTAACCAAAACAGCATGGTACTTGTACCAAAACAGAGACATAGATCAATGGAACAGAACACAGCCCTCAGAAATGATGCCACATATTTACAACTATCTGATCTTTGACAAACCTGACAAAAACAAGAAATGGGGAAAGGATTCCCTATTTAATAAATGGTGCTGGGAAAACTGGCTAGCCATATGTAGAAAGCTGGAACTGGATCCCTTCCTTACACCTTATACAAAAATTAATTCAAGATGGGTTAAAGATTTATATGTTAGACCTAAAACCATTAAAATCCTACAAGAAAACCTAGGCAATACCATTCAGGGCATAGGCGTGGGCAAGGACTTCATGTCTAAAACACCAAAAGCAATGGCAACAAAAGCCAAAATCAACAAATGGGATCTAATTAAACTAAAGAGCTTCTGCACAGCAAAAGAAACTACCATCAGAGTGAACAGGCAACCTACAGAATGGGAGAAAATTTTTGCAACCTACTCATCTGACAAAGGGATAATATCCAGAATCTACAATGAACTCAAACAAATTTACAAGAAAAAAACAAACAACCCCATCAAAAAGTGGGCAAAGGACATGAACAGACACTTCTCAAAAGAAGACATTTATGCAGCCAAAAAACACATGAAGAAATGCTCATCATCACTGGCCATCAGAGAAATGCAAATCAAAACCACAGTGAGATACCATCTCACACCAGTTAGAATGGCCATCATTAAAAAATCAGGAAACAACAGGTGCTGGAGAGGATGTGGAGAAATAGGAACACTTTTACACTGTTGGTGGGACTGTAAACTAGTTCAACCATTGTGGAAGTCAGTGTGGCGATTCCTCAGGGATCTAGAACTAGAAATACCATTTGACCCAGCCATCCCATTACTGGGTATATACCCAAAGGACTATAAATCATGCTGCTATAAAGACACATGCACACGTATGTTTATTGCGGCACTATTCACAATAGCAAAGAGTTGGAACCAACCCAAATGTCCAACAACGATAGACTGGATTAAGAAAATGTGGCACATATACACCATGGAATACTATGCAGCCATAAAAAATGATGAGTTCGTGTCCTTTGTAGGGACATGGATGAAACTGGAAAACATCATTCTCAGTAAACTATCGCAAGGACAAAAAACCAAACACCGCATGTTCTCACTCATAGGTGGGAATTGAACAATGAGAACTCATGGACACAGGAAGGGGAACATCACACTCCGGGGACTGCTGTGGGGTGGGGGGAGGGGGGAGGGACAGCATTAGGAGATACACCTAATGCTAAATGACGAGTTAATGGGTGCAGGAAATCAACATGGCACATGGATACATATGTAACAAACCTGCACATTGTGCACATGTACCCTAAAACCCTAAAGTATAATAAAAAAAAAAAGAAATTAAAAAAAAATCTTAAGATAAATTATCCCTTACAAATTCCGTGTAAAGAACTTTCTAATTTGATGCAAATTTCTAAGTAATATTAGATTTTATAAGCGCATTAGTAAACTAAACTCACATACATTGCTTTCAAGTGGATTGCATCCTAGCTCGGAAAACATAAAAAGATGCAAACTAATTATAAAAAATATATTTTATGTGAATATGATAATTACTTAAGTGACTACTGTAATATTGACACTATATATATGAAAAAAATTAAAGTTGCTTATGGGTCCATTCTGAAGATATGGTCAATATCTAGCTGGGTTTATGAAATACTTATAAATATGTTTAATATTTGCAAGGTTTTGAAGCTAAAAATTCACACATGAGAAAAACAGGCAGAAATATAGACAACACAAGAAAAGTATATTCACTCTTATTCATTTATAAATGCATCCTTTAAAATGATCTGACTACTCATTATGCTGTGGCAATGGGGGCATTTGAATTCGTATTCCCCATTTCATTGTTGATATATCCCAGTTGCATACTCTCATTTTCTCCCTCTTAGGAATGGCTGTTGAACTTGTTTTCTTCCATCCCATCCCAATTTTACCTTTGTCTATCCCAAGAACTGCATTATAATATTGATGTAGTGTGATAATTTATAGTATGTTTGGGAACGTATTTACATAACATATTTTAAAAGCTGGTGATGCCATAACCATCCTGGAGAGAAAAATTAGGACAATTTTGGGGTTTGCCGTAGCAACATGATCTGCTATGGAGTGATACATAACCCCTGAAGAAGCTTACTATGCAAGATTACTTCTGGTCGACAAAAAGATTCCCATCAGGAATTGCTGCATTTTGCATTTTCCTAGGAAATCTAACTGCCTCTGCATGAGGTCATTTAGCAGAAGCAAGGGTAGCATGGAGAAAACTTGTGAGGGGCGGGTCATTTCAAACCTCATGGCTGAGATGCGGAACAAAAATATGAAATAGGTAGATCTTATTTTCACCAAACTGTTAAATACTTTTTAGTACATCCGGCTTTTATTTTTGCCACACCACTGCATTCGTTTGCTAGGTCTGCCATAACAAAATATCACAGACTGAGTGACTTAACAGAAAGGTATTTTCTCACAATTCTAGAGGCAAAACATCCAAGATCAAGGTGTTGACAGAGTT